>NC_069500.1:355559728-355837228 GCF_027579735.1 Bombina bombina | reverse complement strand
CCCCTTCTCTGTGACTGTACCAGCCTCAATGTGCAGCAGTCTGCAGACATGTAAGTGTGACTGCCTCACTGGCTTCAATAAACAGTGTGAAGAAACACTGAAGCCTTGAAGTGTGTCATGCCGGCCCCAGCTGATGCGGCCCCCCGGGAAAAACCCCGGCTTCCCGGCTGGCCAATCCGGCCCTGGCCAATAAGAAATTCAGTTGCTCTCGTCCTATTGGCTGTTCACCAGCTAATAAGATTTCAGTTACTCTCATCCTATTGGCTGATGTGAAAATTTCAGCCAATAGGAATGCAAGGTACCCCATTAAATATAGGGTACCTTGAATTAAATCTTCAGTGTGCGGCGGACAATCGCATGAAGATGATCCTCCATGCCGCCACCGAGCACTACCGCTGAGGATCGCCACATCTGGGAACACCGCTCTGTATCTCCGCTCCGCATTGCCTTCGTTGTGGATGAAGATGATGGACCCGTCTGGAAGAAGACCTTCTCTGCCGGAGTTCAGCAACCATGAGTACCTATTTGGGCCTTTAGTGTTAGGGGTTTTTCAAAAAAAAAAAATTTTTTTTTAATTTAAATTAGGATTTTTTGAGCACTTTGAAAAAGAGCTGAATGCCCTTTTAATGGCAGTGAAAGAGAGCTAAATGCCCTTTTAAGGGCAATGCCCATACAAATGCTCCTGTAGGGGCAATGGGTAGTTTAGGTTTATTATTGTTAGTTTTTTTTTATTTTAGGGGGTTTGGTGGTTTAGTAATTTTTTTATTAAAAAAAAATGGTTAAACTTAGGGCAATGCCCTACAAAAAGTCATTTTTTTAAAGGCGGTATTAGATTAGGAGTATTTTTTATTTGGATAATGTTGTTTTTTCTGTAATTTTAGCTTTTTTCATTTTTTGTAAACTTAGATTTTTTTATTTTTTGTAATTTTAGGATTTTTTTAACTTTAGCAATTTTAGGTATTTGTTTAATTAATTTAGATTTTAAAATAATTTAAAATGTTAATATAATTAGGGTTAAATTATGCGGGTGTTAGGTTAGGGGGATAGTTGATAGTTTACAAAATAAATAGATTGCTCTCTGGGCAGGCTTATGCTTATCACCTAGTAAAAAATAAACCTATTTAGTTGTAAATTTAATAGTGAAACCTTCACCATAAAAATACATTACAGGACCATATTTAAAACGCTATTGAATTAATATTTCTGCCCTAAAAAAGGGCTTTTTTAACTTAGTGGGGTTAGTTTAGAGGGGGGTTTAGGTGCTAGATTTAATTTGTTGTTTTTTTTGTTTAGTTTTTCATTTAGTTTTTTAACTTATGGGGTTTAGTTTAGAGGGGGTTAAGGGTTGGGTTAGTTTGCATCTGGGGTTTATGGTGGCATATGTTAATAGTTAGTAGTGGTGGGTATGTGGAGGCATAGGGGTTAATAGTTAGTAGTGGTGGGTATGTGGAGGTATAGGGGTTAATAGTTAGATAGTAGCAGTGGGTATGTGGAGGCATAGGGTTAATAGTTAGATAGTAGAGGTGGGTATGTGGTGGCATAGGGTTTAATAGTTAATATCAGCGGTGGGTATGTGGCGGCATAGGGGTTAATAGTTGGATAGTAGTCGTGGGTATGTGGTGACATAGGGATTAATAGATAGTAGCGGTAGGTATGTGGCAGCATAGGGGTTAATAGTTGTGGTGGGTATGTGGCAGCATAGGGGTTAATAGTTAGATTGAGGTGGTGGGTATGTGGCAGCATAGGGGTTAATTGAGGTGGTGGGTATGTGGCAGCATAGGGGTTAATAGTTAGATAGGGTATGTGGCTGCATAGGGGTTAATAAATAGTAGCGGTGGGTATGTGGCGGCATAGGGGTTAATAATAGCTGTGGGTATGTGGAAGCATAGGGGTTAATAGTTAGATAATAGCGGTAGGTATGTGGCGGCAGAGGGTTTAATAGTAAGATAGTAGCGGTGGGTATATGGCAGCATAGGGGTTAATATATAGTACTTGCGGTGGGTATGTGGCAGTATAAGGGTTAATAGATAGTAGCAGTGGGTATGTGGCGGCATAGGGGTTAATAGTTAGATAGTAGCGGTGGGTATGTGGCTGCATAAGGGTTAAGAGATAGTACTTGTGGTGGGTATTTGGCAGCATAGAGGTTAATAGATAATACTTGTGGTGGGTATGTGGTGGCTTAGAAGTTAATAGTTAGGTACTTGCGGTGGGTATGTGGCGGTATAAGGGTTTATTAGTGTAGTGTTAGTTTGCGATTGTGGGGTAATTCGGTTTAGGGGTATTAGGATTAGTGGTTAGGCATACAGCATTTTTATTCTAGGTATAATTTACTAAACATCGCCACTATGGTCGGCGATGCTGGGTGTTGCTTAAACCAGCATCGCCGACCAATGGCATGTATAGTAAAAGCAATGCGGCTATGTCAGGAGCTTTGAATATTCTGACAAGCTCACTCGACCTAGCAGCGGATCCCTTTGAATATTGTGCCGCCTCGTGCAGTGCAGACTTCACAGGGGCTGAACTCACTGAATACTACAAGATAAATGCTGGAATCATCCAGCACTGCAAGATCTCTCTCATTTATGTAGATAAAGAAGAGACGATCCCAATGCAATATAGCACTGTATGATATGAGAGATTTTTAAAATTTTACTTTGTGCTTTTTCTTTCAGTAATATTACATTAGCTTTGCACTTTCTATTTTATATTTGAATACAGTTAGATTTAGCTCTTGCAGTGATTTTACAAATTGAGATTATGTTTGGAAAGTCTCTGTGTTACTTTAACAAATTAGTATCATACCATGTATATTTCTGTGTATGTTTTACAAATGACACTGCACTTTGTATTTTCTTTATTGCAAAATAAAACAGAGCTTCAGAAAGTGTGAAGGGCAGGGGAGTTCCCTGGGCTGAAAATGGTAGTGCACAGGTTATGTCTCAGGTGAAGCTTGCTCAAAATTCACAATACACTTATTTAACTGACAGAAAAGAAATATATACTAAACTATTGGAAAAAGCAAGTTAAATTGTAGTAAAAACATTTCAGTTTAATTTGTATTTGTGTGAGGGAGTTAGGGTGTGTGGAACACAGAATGCAGGAACAGATGCACAAAACAATGAAAGTCTTTACTGATTGATAAGCAAAAGAACAGTTGGTAGTTCAGATTGATAGATCACAGAAAGTTTGAACATAGGTCTATTCAAAACTCTAATGTCTGATACAAGGTTCAGAATACTTTTAGTAGTTTGCAGTAATGTAAAGTCCAATAGACATTCGTGCTTAAATTGAACAGTAAAGGGTGAGGTTGTCAGAGAATACCTGGTAAATACAGCAGGCCCAACTAGTGAGGGAAAAGCAGACACAAGTCTCTCAACAGGCACAGAATACCCAGAAGCTACTTTTGGTGAGACTGTCACAGGATACCAGATAGGTGCAGCAGGTACAGCTGGTTTGAGGAAAGCTGTCACTATTAAGGTAGACACAGGTTTCTCAGGAGGCACAGGATACCCAGTGGGTACTGTTAAAGAGACTGTCATGGGTTACCAAATAGGTACAGCAGGCACAGCTGGTTTGAGGAAGGCTGTCACTGGTGTGGTAGACACAGGTTTCTCTGCAGAGCTCTCCTCAAACCAGCTGTGAGGATACCCAGGCTTTTATAGGAACTCCCACACTTACGTCCTCAAGGTCGGAATACGTCAGAGATGGAAGACACTCTCTGTGTTCTTGGAATGGAGAGGCCAGACCGGTATTTCCCAGTAAATACCCTCACAATTTGCTGCAAACTGATACTTTATATCAGCCCCAGGTGTTCTTCTGTTTAATTCACTCATTACTGTGAAGGCTGCACTATAATTCCTCTCCAAACTAGAGAATCTTTGATTATCGGGCCGATAGAAAATAATAAACTTGGGAAGTTGTCAGTTTTAATTTGTAAGATACACATAGATATACAAAGTATGAACATAATTTGTTTTAAAGTTACACAGAAACTGTGGACGCATAATCTGAATTTGAAAAATCTCAATCATAAATACACTGCTTTATACAAAATAGAAGGTGCAAAGTTTAAATGTAATAAAACTCAATCTAAAGTGAAGTACAGTATAGCAAAATCTGCATTTTTAGAATTTCACTAGGAATCTTGAGGTGCTGAAGGATCATTATATATCATCTTGTCTGACAAAGAGGTTTATATCATCAGGCACTAAGGCCCAATATTCTGTTAATAATAGACATGTGCACAGCGGAAAAATTTGTTTTGGTTCGTTTCGGACACATTTCGTTTTGGATACATTCGGATGTATTTGTTTCGTATTTGATTCGTAGATTCGGAAGTTCAGTAGGTGTTATGTTGCTTCAGATGGTTCCAAGTTACACAAACGCAATTATTTCACTGTTCTATCTCACTAAATCTCACTAAATTTAATTTTTATACTGAATTGTGATTAGTCCATGGCCATTCGAATGTAACAAATAAATCCAAACTAAACTAAACTAATTCTAAACTAAACTAAACCAAACTAATTCAGATTTATTTGTTACAAATGCATTCGGATTAGTTTAGTTTCGTTGCTAGGGTAATTCGGAAGTTTGAATCGATTCAAATCTCCGAATTTGGTGAATTCGTCCAAATTTTGATTCGGAATGAAAGAAACGCACATGTCTAGTAAAAATTAAGCTGAGGGAGGAACTTCCGAGCGGCAGCCATGACAGGTCACTTCTTACATCGAACAGCGACAAATTTAGGGCATGATACGGGTGAAAAAGCCCATCTGAAAGCAATTAAAATTTCTGAGTTTTCTACCAGCTACAATATACCAGAGACGTCTAGAGGTTGCGGTCTTCTATTCCACCCCCAGGCAGAGCATCATGGGAACGCTGTCATTATAAAGTGCTGTGAGAGCACTTTGTTTCTACTATCTGGGGTTATGACATATAAGAATACTAAACTTTTCAACACCATCCAGTGAATATAACGCTAACACCATTATCTGATTCTTACTTCAGGGGTTACAGATACCTCCATGCGGCTCTAAAGATGGTGGGAGAATGATGGTGGTAAGGTGGGAGAATGAACTGCTCCGGATCCTTGATGATAATTTTCACAGCATGGAGAATATGCTCATGTTGGTTCTTCAAGACTCACCTTGCAATTACTCCATGATTGTTGTGGCTACGGAGATGGAACAGAATGAGTTTGCAGTTCACTGCAACGGAGGTGACTACTTGGCCATATCAGGCTTAACCGCGGCCATGCGCTTGCAGAGAGATCTTCGGTCTGTTATTATGAATGACTATTTGGTGGTGACGGTACCGCAAGGTGCTGTATACGAATCGCACTATTCTATGGCCGATGAAGCTACTGAGCGGGCACATGGGAATTTCAGCATTAGTATAGCAAGAGAAACAACCCCAAATACCCCACAACTGTGGGTGCTAATATATAGTAAAGGGGTAAGTCACACAACTCCTGTTTTACAAGTGTATGGCCAAAAGGAACACATACGCCTAGATTTAGAGTTCTGCGCTAGAAGGGGTGCGTTACCTACGCGTGGTTTTTTCCCCCCGCACCTTTTAAACAACGCTGGTATTTAGAGTTCTCAGAAGGGCTGCGTTAGGCTCCAAAGCGTACAGGCATATTTACCGCCACTGCAACTCTCAATACCATCGTTGCTTACGGACACGGCCAGCTTAAAAAACGTGCTCATGCACGATTTCCCCATAGGAAACAATGGGGCAGTTTGAGCTGAAAAAAAACATAACACCTGCAAAAAAGCAGCGTTCAGCTCCTAACGCAGCCCCATTGTTTCCTATGGGGAAACACTTCCTAAATCTGCACCTAACACCCTAACATGTACCCCGAGTCTAAACACCCCTAACCTTACACTTATTAACCCCTAATCTGCCACCCCCGATATCGCTGACCCGTGCATATTATTTTTAACCCCTAATCTGCCGCTCCGGACACCGCCGCAACCTACGTTATCCCTATGTACCCCTAATCTGCTGCCCCTAACACAGCCGACCCCTATATTATATTTATTACCCCCTAATCTGCCCCCCCCCAACGTCGCCGCTACCTAACTACACTTATTAACCCCTAATCTGCCGACCGGACCTCACCGCTACTCTAATAAATGTATTAACCCCTAAAGCTAAATCTAACCCTAACACTAACACCCCCCTAAGTTAAATATAATTTTATTCTAACGAAATAAATTAACTCTTATTAAATAAATCAATCCTATTTAAAGCTAAATACTTACCTGTAAAATAAAACCTAATATAGCTACAATATAACGAATAATTATATTGTAGCTATTTTAGGATTTATATTTATTTTACAGGAAACTTTGTATTTATTTTAACTAGGTACAATAGCTATTAAATAGTTAATAACTATTTAATAGCTACCTAGTTAAAATAATTACAAAAATACCTGTAAAATAAATCCTAACCTAAGTTACAATTAAACCTAACACTACACTATCAATAAATTAATTAAATAAACTACCTACAATTATCTACAATTAAATCAACTAAACTAAATTACAAAAAAAAAGATTACAAGAATTTTAAACTAATTACACCTACTCTAAGCCCCCTAAAAAAATAACAAAGCCCCCCAAAATAAAAAAATGCCCTACCCTATTCTAAAATAAAAAGTTAACAGCTCTTTTACCTTACCAGCCCTTAAAAGAGCCTTTTGCGGGGCATGCCCCAAAGAAAACAGCTCTTTTGCATTTAAATAAACATACAATACCCCCCCAACATTACAACCCACCACCCACATACCCCTATTCTAACCCAAACCCCCTTAAAAAAAAACCTAACACTAAGCCCCTGAAGATCTTCCTACCTTATCTTCACCACGCCGGGTATCACCGATCCGTCCAGAAGAGGGTCCGAAGTCTTCATCCTATCCGGCAAGAAGAGGTCCAGAAGAGGGTTCAAATCAGCCAATAGAATGCAAGCTCAATCTGATTGGCTGATTGGATCAGCCAATCCGATTGAACTTGAATCTGATTGGCTGATTCAATCAGCTAATCAGATTTTTCCTACCTTAATTCTGATTGGCTGATAGAATCCTATCAGCCAATCGGAATTCAAGGGACGCCATCATGGATGACGTCACTTAAAGGAACCTTAAAGGAACCTTCATTCGTCTGGAGTTGCCGGAAGAAGAGGATGGATCCGCGTTGGCTGCTTCAAGATGGTCCCGCTCTGCGCCAGATGGAAGAAGATAGAAGATGCCGCCTGGATGAAGATGTCTACCGGTCCGGATGCCCTCTTCTTGCCGGATAGGATGAAGACTTCGGACCCTCTTCTGGACCTCTTCTTGCCGGATAGGATGAAGACTTCGGACCCTCTTCTGGACGGATCGGTGATACCCGGCGTGGTGAAGATAAGGTAGGAATATCTTCAGGGGCTTAGTGTTAGGTTTTTTTAAGGGGGTTTGGGTTAGATTAGGGGTATGTGGGTGGTGGGTTGTAATGTTGGGGGGGTATTGTATGTTTATTTAAATGCAAAAGAGCTGTTTTCTTTTGGACATGCCCCGCAAAAGGCCCTTTTAAGGGCTGGTAAGGTAAAAGAGCTGTTAAATTTTTATTTTAGAATAGGGTAGGGCATTTTTTTATTTTGGGGCTTTGTTATTTTTTTAGGGGGCTTAGAGTAGGTGTAATTAGTTTAAAATTCTTGTAATCTTTTCTTATTTTTTGTAATTTAGTGGGGTTTTTTTTTGTAATTTAGTTTAGTTGATTTAATTGTAGATAATTGTAGGTAGTTTAGTTCATTAATTTATTGATAGTGTAGTGTTAGGTTTAATTGTAACTTAGGTTAGGATTTATTTTACAGGTAATTTTGTAGTTATTTTAACTAGGTAGCTATTAAATAGTTATTAACTATTTAATAGCTATTGTACCTAGTTAAAATAAATACAAATTTGCCTGTAAAATAAATATAAATCCTAAAATAGCTACAATATAATTATTTGTTATATTGTAGCTATATTAGGGTTTATTTTACAGGTAAGTATTTAGCTTTAAATAGGATTAATTTATTTAATAAGATTTATTTTATTTTGTTAGATTTAAATTATATTTAACTTAGGGGGTTGTTAGTGTTAGGGTTAGACTTAGCTTTAGGGGTTAATACATTTATTATAGTAGCGGTGAGGTCCGGTCGGCAGATTAGGGGTTAATACTTGAAGTTAGGTGTCGACGATGTTAGGGAGGGCAGATTAGGGGTCAATACTATTTATTATAGGGTTTTTGAGTCGGGAGTGAGGCGGATTAGGGGTTAATACATTTATTATAGTAGCGGTGAGGTCCGGTCGGCAGATTAGGGGTTAGTAAGCTATTGGCGATGTTGGGGGGGGGCAGATTAGGGGTTAATAAATATTATGTAGGTGTCGGCGATGTTAGGGGCAGCAGATTAGGGGTACATAGGGATAATGTAGGTTGCGGCGGTGTGCGGTCGGCAGATTAGGGGTTAAAACATTTTAATAGAGTGGCGGCGATGTGGGGGGGCCTCGGTTTAGGGGTACATAGGTAGTTTATGGGTGTTAGTGTAGTTTAGAGCACAGTAGTTAAGAGCTTTATGAACCGGCGTTAGCCCAGAAAGCTCTTAACTCCTGACTTTTTTTCTGCGGCTGGAGTTTTGCCGTTAGAGTTCTAACGCTCACTTCAGCCAAAACTCTAAATACCGGCGTTAGGAAGATCCCATTGAAAAGATAGGATACGCAATTGACGTAAGGGGATCTGCGGTATGGAAAAGTCGCGGCTGGAAAGTGAGCGTTAGACCCTTACCTACAAGACTCTAAATACCAGCGGTAGGCCAAAACCAGCGTTAGGACCCCCTAACGCTGGTTTTGACAGCTAACGCAGAACTCTAAATGTAGGCGATAGCATAATCTCTCCCCCTGTCATACCCGAATCTTATGCCACTCTGTTACCCTTATCATTATCCCCTCTTCTGTAATGGTCTTGATGGAACCTAGTCTTGGACTGCTATATCTAAGCAAAAATTATATCTTGGGACATGATCTAGTTAATATCAGATTTGTTTATTTTCAATATTTGGTTTAGTACTAATTTCCTTTATTATGTTTGCTGAGCTCTACATCTTGTGGTTTATGTTTTATTATTATATTATATCTTACTGGGGAAGGGAAAACTTTGAGAGCGGTTAGTGTGGTAAGACCTAGCATGTTTCCACCATGTTATCCTTTTATTGAAGTAAAAAATGGACTTGCTGCCAGCCGGCCGAGGCAGTTGATTCCAGAGTTAACAGTGCATACTAAAGACTTCACTTAGTATTATCTAGTAGACCACATAATGCATTTTTTCTGCCATTACTGCTGTTTATTTCTTATGCTAACCTATCCAACCCAAGTTACCCCCATTACTTGTATTAAATTATATGACCCAATAGTTGGATATTTCATCAGTTGATAATTTTTTTAAATTTTTTTTTTATTTATCAGCCATGGACCTGGTTTAATAACCTCATATGTCTCTTTATTACGGCATCTCTCCCTCTACACCCCTTTAGACCAGGATCGGATATAATTATTATTATTGTTTTATATTTATATAGTTATATTAGTCACATATAAGTCTGCTGTAGATGGTGTTCAAGTACCCCTAGCTTACCACTATCACATATTTATGCTTTATATTATAGTTTAATTGTTTATTATTATATCAAAATATAACAAACTGAGATTAATTTAATGTGACCCATGAGTGGTCACCTCTGTTTCAGGATACCCTCTATTAGGCTAATCATCCCTTTTTCATATGAGAACCAAAAGTGGCCCCTTATGCAAGTTAGAGGGTTAAACAATATATATGGCATACTATCCATCTTCAAGTTCCATCCCTGTTATGTTATTAGTAATATGTCTCACTTACACCTTTCATTCATGTAGATGATATTGAATATATAAAAATGTAATGTAACCACATACTAATGTTAAATACAATATATATGCCTCATTATTGCTATTATATTTATACATTTAAGAATGTATGCTTAATCTCATCTAGATTTGGTTATGGTTCAATGCACATGACATTACTCATCTGCTATATTTGAAAAGGTGTAGAGAAGAAACTATGAGCTGCTTCATTTTAGTACCAGGTTTCCATTGAAAAAGTTTCCGCTTTGCGTGCAGTCACTTTTTTCATGTAGGTGTAAGTTAACGTTTTGTTAACGCTTCCACCCAATGCCAATTTTCTAAAACAATAATAGGTTACTATGGTAACCTGACCTTATACTACACTCGATCGCATATACAGCGCCGCATATATGTTCCCTGTCGCTCGCTGTTAAAATCAAACACCTAATGCATGCGCAATATCCATCTCTCAACCGCAACCCCCCACCCCAATAACTAATAAATGTATTAACCCCTAATCCACCAACCCCATATTGCAAAGTATCTATTGAAGTTATTAACCCCGAATCAGCCAACCCCCATATCGCAAAGTATCTATTAAAGTTATTAACCCCTGAACCGCTTGCCCCCATATTGCAAAGTATCTATTAAAACTATTAACATCTAAACCGCCATGCCCACAACGCAATCTAGCTATTAAAACTATTAACCCATAATTCGCCATGCCCCCACAATGCAATCTACCTATTTAAACGATTAACTATAACTAATCACTAAGCCCCCAAACCTAACACCCCCTAAATTAACCCCATTACATAAATTAAAATAATCCTAAATTACAATTAAAATAATAAATCCTAAATTACAATTAAAATAATAAATCCTAAATTACAATGAAAATAAAAAAAACTAACATTAATTTAAAAATTAAACCTAAGATTAAATTACAATACTTACTATTAAAATTACACATGATTATATGATGGCATATTTATCAAGCTCTGTATGAAGCTTGATACCCCTTGTTTCCGGCGGCAGACAGAAATCAACAGAAATCAACCTGATCGAATACGATCAGGTTGATTTACACCCCCTGCTAGCAGCCAATCTGCAGTGGGCGGTATTGCACCAGCAGTTCACAAGAACTACTGGTGCAATGATAAATATGTATATGCGTATGCTGTTGGCATTTATCAGTATGCAGCGGACATGATTCGCTATATTGGATCATGACCGCTCACACCATCATAAACAGGCCCCTTAGTATTAGTTTTAGAGGCCTATTTATCAAATAGGAGTAAACATCTAATAACCTGTTATTATTTATGGTATTAAGGTTTAAGCATGTAATACAGACATAGATTTAGCTGTTGTGATATATAATGTAGTTATTAAACGTTTTTATCAATTGATTGTTCACAGATTATTATTTCCATTGTTTTAATCCTCAAATACATGCAAAGAAAAAGTGCACAGGCTGCAATGCTATTAGTGCGTGAAACCGGCTCCTAAACTTTACATTCCTGCTTTTTATATAAGATAGCAAGAGAACAAAGAAAATTTGATAATAGGAGTAGATTTCAAAGTTGCTTAAAATTGCATGCTCTATCTGGATCATTAAAAACTATGGCAAGTAAATAATGCTAGTATAAAATGAGGGCAGATGTCTTTATTATGTGAACACAGTTATGTTTCTCAAAACTATTGTACTTGGCCTGCATTTCCTATCAGATTGTACACCACACACACACTGGAGCTCTTGTGTTACATGTGCAATCTTTTAAGTCGAAATTATAACCCCTTGGACTCTGAACTATACTACTAACAGGTCCAAAAGTGGCCTTACATTCTGATATCAAGGGCTGGATGATGGGGACTTTTAATATCCACTATAAATCAGAAATGTCTTGAATGCCTTGTTTATGTTTTTCATTTGTGTTAATGCTTTTTGACCTCAATAAAAATATTTATAAAAAAAAAAAAAAAAAAAAAAGAAGAAAATTGTACCAGGACATCACTACAAAACCCCAAATATAAAGCTTTCTAGTATATTCTAATATTTTTTACAGCTTCTTGGGCAAATTATGTATGACAGGCAAGGTATAAGGGATTTTAGAAGCAATTTGAGAGGCAAGAGGAGTACAAAATGCAGCAGAGGTATATACAGTAAAATATTAATTAGACCAATCTCTTGAAAAAATGGCAGCTGTACTAATGCTTGACGTTAGAAAGCTTGACAGGCAGTAGCTCTTTCTGTCACAAAGATTTGTGCTCAGCTCCAAGCTTTCTGACCACACTTAATACCTTGACCTCCCACCCCCAATACCAGCAACATTCCAGTGTTCCTCTCAAGTCTGTCTTACCTCGCAGCTCACACTGTGGGAAGTTATCACCCTGTTTCCCTTCATGCAAATGCCAATAAGTGTTGTATTCCAACCATGCTACACCGGCTCAGCCCCCTCATTCAAATGTTCTTGCTCCTGTCCACAATCGCATAGCACAAAGCATATGCGGATATGGAACAAGGACTGCCATTGTCACACCGGTTAACTCTGGGAATTATAGCTTTCCAAAAATGATTGAGGGCCAGGTGGGCGCCTGGGCGGGCAGCATTAGCACTTTACTTTGCTGCCTAGCAACACCCTGCACAGTGGCGCTGCATACAGCATAATACAGGTGCCGGTGGTACACTTAGTACTGGCAGTCAGCAACTTTGCAAAGGCAGCCGCAGCCCACCCTTCCTGCTTCATCACAGTACAGGGAACATTGTAAAATGGGTCTGGGGCTGAAATTACTGCCTGCAGCACCGGAACCATTTTAAAACAGTTCACTGTGAAGCAATTCATTACAGTAACAGTACAGTTCCTTCTTAGTTCTTGGGGGAGGTGCAATTGCTCCAACGCCCCCCCCCCTGGATCCGCCACTGACTGCAATAGCACCTCCTTAACATTTTCATGACATTTTCATTCGTTGTCAAAAATTGCAATGGATTTTTGTCATAGTTTTTGTCCTATTAGCTTAGTTTTTATTTAGTTATCATTTTCTTTTAGTCACTGAAAACATGCAGCTGACGAAAACGAACATTTTTCATCAACGAAATTAACACTGCTCTAGAACTTCCAAACTCAATATATACTCCTTGAGTAAAGGTTTATTAACCTGTTATTATTTATGATATTAAGGTTTGAACATGCAATACAGATTTAACAGATTTAACTGTTGTAGTATACATGTCTTTATCTTAAAACGTAATAAAACCAAGTTTCGTAAGTAAACAAGATAGCCTTGCTTTTTATTTATATAAAAGAGCAGTAATTAGATATGGATTGATTATAACACCTTGAATAAAGTGTTAATTTTGACAGCAAATTTTGATTTAGTTTTAGTCACAGTATTTTGACTAAAATATCATTTTGATTTAGTTTTTACTCATAGGCCTCTATTTATCAAAGGTCTTGCGGACCTGATCCGACAGTGCGGACCAGGTCCGCTCTCCGCATTTAACATTGCACCAGCAGCTCACAAGAGCTGCTGGTGCAACGCCGCCCCCTGCTGACTCGCGGCCAATCAGCCGCCAGCAGGAAGGTGTCAATCAACCCAATCGTACTCGATCGGGTTGATTTCCGGCAATTCCTGTCCGCCTGCTCAGAGCAGGCGGACAGGGTTATGGAGCAGCGGTCTTTAGACCGCTGCTTCATAACTTGTGTTTCTGGCGAGTCTGAAGACTTGCTAGAAACACGGCCCTTCAAGCTCCGTACAGAGCTTGATAAATATAGGCCATAGTCTTTTCACTAAAATGCCATTTTAGTTTTACTCGTATTTTAGTCATCAGAATTGTTTTAGTTTTAGTATTGTTTAAGTCTAGTTTTAGTCGACCAAATTAACACTGCCCCAAACCACCAAAAAAAACCAAAATAATAAAACCTAACACTAAAAGAAAAACTAAGCTACCCATTGTCCTTAAAAGGGCATTTGTAAGGGCATTCAGATCTTTTGTGCCCATTAAAATAACAAATTCCTGTTTGTGTGTGTATATGTGAATTTAAGTATTTACTTTACAGTTAAAATGTAGCTGAAAAAAAGCTAAAAATTCCAACATCCAATGCATTAAGAACTGACTACTACTGCTATGCTCCAGGGTCTAACACACTGGGATGCATTACTACTAGGTTAAGTGCTGTGCGTGCAGTTTGACACTTTTCTAGTGCCTATGTTGTGTTTCTAGGCTATGCACCCTGAAGCACAACCTTTTCCCCCTAAAAACTACTAGTTGCTTTTGCTTACACACATCCAAAAACATCTGAATTTTAATTTCCTGCTTGTTGTGACATACAACCACTAGATTTGTGATACTGTTACATAAATAAAGCCAAAAGAATAAAAAATATCTGTTCAAAATTTCTTCCTTACCATCTCTAAACCCTAGCTGACTACTTTCCTCATACTGTATTACTCTTAAATCACACATTCTTCATTAAATAAATGCGATTTAAAATACTGATGCAAATAGAATAGCTCACTATGTCCGTACTTCATATACACATTGTGACAGAGCTAAGAGGATTGTACAATGAAATATATATTTCCCCACAGATTATGCAATGCTGTTATTAAAAATGTATTATGTAATTGTGTACTTCGAGTCAGTAATTCACTCCACAGTTTGGGTGTGGCAGAGAATTGCAGCTGAGGAATCCAGTTCAGGTTTTACCTGCAAGCTAAGGTTTTCTCACCTGCAGATAATTAAGGTCAATTAAAGGGACACTGAACCCACATTTTTTATTTAGTGATTCAGATAGAGCATGCAATTTTAAGCAACTTTCTAATTTACTCCTATTATCAATTTTTCTTCGTTCACTTGCTATCTTTATTTGAAAAAGAAGGCATCTAAGCTTCTTTTTTTGTTTCAGTACTCTGGACAGCACTTTTTTATTGGTGGATGAATTTATCCACTAATCAGCAAGAATATCCCAGGTTATTCACCAAAAATGGGCCGGCATCTAAACTTACATTCTTGCATTTCAAATAAAGATACCAAGAGAAGGAAGAACATTTGATAATAGGAGTAAATTAGAAAGTTGCTTAAAATTGCATGCTCTATCTGAATCATGAAAGGAAAAATTTGGGTTCAGTGTTCCTTTAACTTAAGGGGCTGTTAGTTAGAACCTGTATGTAAAAGACAGAATTAATGCTGGAGTTGTGCTAGAGGTTCTTGGCCTGTACATTTAGAAATCTGTTTCTAATTTTGCAGTTGTGTGGAGAAGCCACACAACTATAGTCAGGAGTGCTTTATTCTGTTTAGTAAGCTGCATTGTGCAAGGACTTATTTTGATTTTGTTCATCTTAAATTCCTATCAGGGTCCGTGGAGCTGCACAAGAATATGTTGGCACTATGGAAGTCACTGGGAAACTAAACATTCACACGCTAACATAGCCTAGCCTTTCCCAAACCCCCTCTTGCCCCCTCCTCCCTCCCCTTTTCTCCTATACCGCCCCTCCTGCCAGGGGTGGAACTATAATTGGTGCAGCAGGTGCAGTAGGCCTATGCAGAATGTGTATATATTGCAGGGAAGCCTTTTATTAGTGCAAGTTGCAGGTCCATCTATCTTTCCTCACAATCATTATATTTGCTTTTTATTGTTATCTTTGAGGGGCCCCAAAAAGGAGTAGTGGGTGACAGCAAAAAAATATATTTATTATATTTTACAGACAGAAAAATAGCGACATTTCGGGCGACAATTCCTTAGTCATGCTATATAAAACATTCTCATTTTGTGACTTATACATATTCATACCCCTAGATGTCACCGAAAATGCATTAACTCTTTCATTACATTGAAAAATAGAGAGGATATTATATTCAAAGTATTCTTATAAAAATATTGACAAATCCCAATCTTTGTTCATACCTTTAAATTCAAGTGCTCCAAGTTCATATATCCAGAATGACTCTGTTTCAACATAAGTTCCCTATCACCTCCTCTACACGGTTTCTCTATGTGATCTATTATTTGGAAGCGTAGCTGACTTATTGTGTGACCTGCACTCAAAAAATTGTTAGCTAGATTAGATTTTTTGTTCTAATATTGCTTTTATGTTCAATAATACGTTCTCTGGCAGTCCTTGTTGACTCTCCGATATAAACCCTCCCACATGGGCAATTAAATATAAATATATATATATATATATATATATATATATATATATATATTAAATGTGGTAAGGCGTGTAAAAAAGAAAAACTTTGATAGTATATTTCTTCCCTGTATGGGGGTGGTAAAAAACAGTACCCTTAGTCATATTGCCGCAGCATGAACAGCCTAAGTAAGAAAAACATCCATCATTTTTAGTGGTTCTAAAACCTAAATCTGACTTTTTATTATTACCTATATCAGCCCTTACCAATTTCTCCTAAAGATTCATATTTTTTTTTGTAAGCAGGCATAGGGACTTATTGGAACTCTCGGATATCAGGATTGCAATTTGAAAGGATATTTCAATGTTTCCTAATTAAGCACTGTATATACATACTCTGAGCATTAAATTCGGACACAAATTTTAATCGTTGATCCAATCTATTTTATTTTTTATTTTTAATGCTTTTGTTAGGACCAACTAGACTTAATCTTGGTATAGACTTAATATGCTCAATCTCATTTTTAATCATAGTCTCTGGATATCCTCATTCAATAAATCTCTTACCCATTTCCTTTAATCTGTGATCTAATCTGATATAATTTTGCAAACCCGTAAAAGTTGGCTATGCGGAAGAGACTTAAGTAAGGAGGATGGGTGAGCGCTGTCATAACATAATAAGCTACTTCGGTTATTTTTTTTCTTACATAAATCTGTTTTCAATGAATGGCCTTCCTTAACAATCCTAACATTCAAGATATCCAAGTATACTTCTCTCCAACTAAGTTTAAATTTAATATGGTTGGTAGCTACATTAAGATCTTTTTACGAATTTCGTCAGGGTTCCAATGTCACCTAACCAAATCCCAAAAATGTCATTGACTATCGCGCCATCGCGCCACCATGTGGCACCATATCGAATAAACATTTTGTTAGAAAAAATAAATCTCTCTTCATACATATTCATAAAAATGTTAGCATAGTTTGGGGCAAAATTAGAACCCATGGAGGTTCCTTGCAGTTGCAGAAAGTAATCATCCTGGAATAGAAAATAATTATCAAATAGAATAATTCTTAATAATTGCAAAAATAAATACATTTAAACATCATTATATCTTATATCAGATTTCAATATAGCACGCACTGAGCTTATGCCACTTTTGTGGGTTATTGACGTATACAAACTTTCCACGTCTAAACTAAACAGAATAATTTCATCTGTTGAAAGTTGTAAGGAATCACGTTTTTCCAAAAAATCCCCAGTGTCTCTGATAAAAGGATGAAGGATCCTATCCAAAAAGATTGAGATGTTAGTAAATACAGAATTAGTGCTTACAACTATAGGGTATCCTGGAGGGGTTGATAGATTCTTATGTACTTTAGGAAGAGTATATATAAATGGAGTACATGGATTTTCTACTCTTAAAAATGTACAAACATCTTTACCAATAATATTATGTTTCTCTGCTGTGTCTATTACTCTTATCAATTTCCTTTTTAATATAAAATACTGGGTTATTAATTAATTTCTTATAACCCCTTTCTTTTTTTTTTTTTTCTTTTTTTTTTTCTTTTTTTTAATAATCTTTTTATTGAAGACATAGAAAAAGTAGTAAGGTTACATGCATATTATCATAGGAATGCAAGCCTATACATAGTCTAAATCTGTAGGGGTGGGTATAATACACAGACTTGCCAATAAAAGGCATATAAAATTTCCAGAGTAAGTCCATTGTAAGCAATAATTAAGGCATACATTTCAAAGTATGAAAACAACAATTGGTCTTCATGTGTCTTCCTTATTTTCCATAACATAACAGAACTGTTAAACAAGAAATATTCAACAAAGAGGGCTTCGATTATATGCTGAGATTCCACAGTAAGGAATACAGGCATGGTGCAATATATAAAATGTGGAGATTAAACAATAGTTACAATGAATGCGCCTCTCTCTTATTAAAATAGTATGGTATAATCTGCAGATGCAGTGTAATGTTTGGGGTGCGGTAACGCATCAACAGAGAGGGCGCCACGTATACACTGAAATAACACAATAAGGTATGTAGGCACGGTGCAATATATAAAATATGGTGACTTAAAATAGGGTGACAACTAATAGTTCCATTAAATGCGCCTCTGTTTTACTGAAATAATATGATATAATATGTAGTTGCAAAATAATATTTAGGGTGCGGTATTAACAAGATAGACCGCGTAGTAAATTCTCCCAAATCGGGAGGCATATTATGGGAGGGGGGGGGGGTGGAGGTGGGAGTCTGAATACCATGGGTAAATGTATATTGGGTGCGTGTCATATTTAGGTATCGAAAGGTTCAGTGGTTATAGAAAGGATACTGAGGAAAGCCAGTTTTGGTAACGAGCAGTTATATGCCTCTAAGCAACTAGGTATAGATAAAGGCTTACACCTAGCTAATGTAAAAGGAAAGAGGATCTTGCTGCCCCGGCCGCTGGCAGCCTAATCTCTGTGAAGTAATATCCTAGGTGCTAGCCTACCGGTATAACATAAGAGTAGAGTAAAAAATTGAGCTAAAACTAGATAGCAATAAAGGGCTTATCACAATGTAGGGTACATTAAAAATTAGCAAAAATATGGCTTTGTACAAACAATATTTCACAGATACACAGACCAGCTAATACCCATGTCATATTGCAGCGACTGGCTCATCAACCTATGTTATAACAGGAACAAGAACAGTGTCCAGTATCCTAAAGAGTGCAAAACCTAGGTGTAAACTAATATGTATTAAGTAATGGTATATATGAAATAGCAAGCAAATTGGCATATGAATCATTACCACACAAGGTAACTATTATAGCATAGTCAGGGTAGATATAAATATATCTAACTATAGGAATTGTAGTTTTTTGGGAGGAATGGTGGGAGCTGTATATAATGTTTAGCATCAAGCAGTACATAGCTATACAAATAAAACATGGTTAAACATATAATTGGATATATGAAATAGCAAGCAAATTGGCATATGAATCATCACCACGCAAGGTAACTAATATAGCATAGTCAGGGTAGATATAAATATATCTAACTATAGGAATTGTAGTTTTTTGGGAGGAATGGTGGGAGCTGTATATAATGTTTAGCATCAAGCAGCACATAGCTATACAAATAAAACATGGTTAAACATATAATTGGAAGAATCATGCCAGCATTAGGTGCAGGCTCTAGATAAAAACTTTAACATATATAACCTCTAGGTAAATAAGGATAGGGATGAAACAAGAATATTCATGAACATGTAGTATCACAGGCTTCAGGATAGTATGATATACTATGTTGGGATATGCTAAAAAAAATATATGGCCTGAATGACACCCTTCAGATAGAGGTATCCATCTAATCAGTCCCAAATCAATAAGTCTACATAGAAAAGCAGCTAAGGGAGCCAGATTGATATCGTTCTTAGATTTAGGAGTCTATTTGTTACCAGTCCAATATGAGAGTCCCCAAGAATCAGCACTTTTCAAAGACTTCCAAATCAGGCTAACCGATTCCCCTTTTTAGTAATAAGTTAATATCCTTATGTCCCGGCTTCAATGATCTAAGGCAGATAAGGCTTGCTTTACCAAGTGAAGTTGCTGTGTCGTTAATCCGTGGCCCAAGGGAAAGCAGAAGCGACAGCAGGGCTCTTTTCGTCTCGGCTCTGTGCGTCTGTGGCAGACATACTGGAGCAAAAGCTTTCAACTCTAGAGCTCCTGAAGTAGTACACCAAAAACCTAAAGAGCAGGGGAAGATAGAATCTAAGTGTTCTGGAGGGCCCTCTCTCACATCATACTCAGCAGTGTCAGCGCTACATGCAAACTCCATCACATTTGCGCCCTCATCTCGCGGCAAAGGGAAAGCCCTCCTGTCATGGCCGCGGGCCGAAGACACCATGCGCTCCACATCTGTAGGTAATTTTGGGAGCGTGGTATCGATATAGAGATCTGGTGTCTCGTCGGACAGCCCTGGTGTAGGGAGTATGGCAGAATAGCCGCCCTTCTCTGTCTTGGTTAGTGCGTATGTCTCGCCCTCAGCTGGGTTTCTGTAACGGTGTGCGCCATGCTGTAGAGAGTCAGACAGGAGACATGAGGTCTCGGGAGCTATCGGTTCAGTGCCGTTGTTCTGATCCAGAGCAGGATCAGCAGTGGTTAGGTTAAGGGCAACATGCGTAGGCTCTTTACTTTTGGCATAGCTCTCGAGTAGTGTGATCTCCAGTCTGGCGAAATGATCATGCAAGAGCTGCGCCATGTCCTCCATCAAACTGTTAAGGGCCTCTGTCCCTGCCATATTGTTACAGGATTCTAACAGCCAGGGATAACCACTTGCCCACCTGTGAAGGCTTTGAGAATAATGCAGATCAAAGGATCATTTTGAAACTTGAGAGAATGATATTCTAATGGTAGATAAGTAAGGTTTAAGTCTAATTGAAGCCAGGATCTCCACACATGCACGTCTGGTTCCTTTGGAAGTTGGCTCCGCCCCCCCTTTCTTTTTTTTTATTGATCTTTTATCTCATTGATATAATATTCTTTATCTAACAATACTACAACCCCTCCCTTATCCACAAAATTACATTTGTTTGATCCTGAAGGGATTGAAGTGCTTTCATTTGTATAGTAGAAAAGTTTGTATTAATCCTTCTATTTTTTTTTATTAGCCTTCTCCTTTGCCTTAAGTTGCAACTTCTCTACATGTTTCTGAACTAAAGATACAAATGTTTCAACACTATGATTAAAGGGACACTGAACCCAATTTTTTTTTCTTTCGTGATTCAGATAGAGCATGCAATTTTAAGCAACTTTCTAATTTACTCCTATTATCAAATTTTCTTCATTCTCTTGGTATCTTTATTTGAAATGCAAGAATGTAAGTTTAGATGCTGGACCATTTTTGGTGAACACACTGTGTTGTTCTTGCTGATTGGTGGATAAATTCACCCACCAATAAACAAGTGTTTCCATGGTCCTAAACAAAAAAAATAGCTTAGATGCCTTCTTTTTCAAATAAAGAAAGCAAGAGAATGAAGAAAAATTGATAATAGGAGTAAATTAGAAAGTTGCTTAAATGTGCATGCTCTATCTGAATCATGAAAGAAAAAATTTGGGTTCAGGGTCCCTTTAACTGTTGAAGGCATAAATTGACTTTTTTTCCTCAAACCTAATTAATCAGATGTTAAATATCTCACCTTAGGTTGCGTGTTAATACATCCCACTTTAGTGGCAGTCCGCCATACCTCGTTTAAATAGCGTGTCCTGCTCGTTTCTCATCGGTGGCGTGAAGACCACAATTGCCAGCCATGAACTTTCCTGCGTGCTTACCTCTTGATTCATGATTGCGCCCTCCGTGTCTTTTTTGGGTATGTCTCTGAGGACTCTGTACTGCTGCCGCTCTTGGTTTGATTGCGGCTGTGGCATCTTGATGCTCCAAACCTGTTTCTGCATCTGGAGCCTTCTGGATCATAGCATAGCACCATCTGTAGATCTATCCAGATGAATAATCCTGCTCATCCCTGGTAAAAAAATAAATATTGTTTCCGATCTTCAATGATCTTTTTTGACTCTGCAATCTTTTTGTTAGTTTCTGATATCATTTTATCAAAATCTTCTGATGACAAGGTTCTTTTCAGGTCTTTTTCTATTTCTGATATCTTTTTTAGCTGATCCTCAATTTCTTTGTTCAAACATTCAATCGTCAGCACAATGATATCCATAGAACATTTGTTCAAAATTTGTTCAAATTTATTGCATTGTTACTGATTATCCCTCATCAGTGTAGGGCGATCATTCACCTGCAATCCCCTTGGGATTGATTTAACTCAATGATATTCAGCCAAGGTAGTGGAATGAAGGTCATATGCCAGATTCTTTTTAGATAGTCTCTCATATTCCTTGGTGGTTAGTTCATCAGGTGCTGTTTTAAGGAAATCCCTTGAACCTTTAGTTAGGGTAGTGATTCTGGCTGCTTTAAGGTCTTAAAGGGACACTGAACCCAATTTTTTTCTATTGTGATTTAGATGGAGCATGCAATTTTAAGCACTTCAAGCATTCTCTTGGTATCTTTATTTGAAAAGCAAGAATGTAAGTTTAGATGTCGGCCCATTTTTGTTGAACAACCTGGGTTGTTTTTGCTGATTGGTGGATAGACTCACCAATATGCAAGTGCTGTCCAGGGTCTAAACCAAAAATTGTTTTGCTCCTTAGCTTATATGCCTTCTTTTTAAAATAAAGATAGCAAAAGAACGAAGAAAAAATAGGAATAAATTAGAAAATTGCTTAAAATTGCATGCTCTATCTGAATCACAAAAGAAAAAATTTGGGTTCAGTGTCCCTTTAATAAGATTACATCTTGCAAGTACTTTGTCTTTCTTCTATTGTTTGATCCAGGTGCACAGGATAAATGGCAGTAATGGTTAATTCAAAGATAAAAGGAAATCCAGCACTCAGGATAAATGCCCATCACCCCAGGGCTACTGCCAAAATAGCCCAAAACAGGTAAATCAAAAAAGGAGTAGTGGGTGACAGCAAAAAAATATATTTATTATATTTTAAATAGACAGAAAAATAGCAACGTTTCGGGAAACAATCCCTTAGTCATGCTATATCAAGCATTCTCATTTTGTGACATATAAATTCATACCACCAAAAATGCATTACCTCTATTTATATACAAATCACTGTAAAAAAACACAAAACATAGTTCTAGTGGTTCTCAATATTTGCTTTCCATCTATAGCAGACCTAGCAACATTGAAAAATAGAGAGGATATTACATCCAAATTATTCTTATAAAATTGACAAATCCCAAACAATATTAGAACAAAAAATCTAAATGCCCCCTTAGTTAACCATTTTTTGAGTGCAGGTCACACAATAAGTCAGCTACACTTCTAAATAATAGATCATAAAGAGAAACCATGTAGAGGAGGTGATAGGAAACTTATGTTGAAACAGAAAGAGTCATTCCGGATATTTGAGCTTGGAGCACTTGAACCTAAGGGTATAAACAAAGATTAGAGTATGAGAGACTATCTAAAAATAATCTGGCTAAAAAGAAACCTTCATGTCACTACCTTGGCTGAATACCATTGAGTTAAACTAATCCCAAGTGGATTTCGGATGAATGCTCGCCCTACACTGATGAGGGATAATCAGTAATACTACAATAAATTTGAAAACATTTTGAACAAATGCTCTATAGATATCATTGTTCTGACGGTGGATTGTTTGAACTAAGAAATTGAGGATCAGCTAAAAAAGATATCAGAAATAGAAAAAGACATGAAAAGAACCTTGTCATCAGAAGATTTTGATACAATTATATCAAAAACTAACAAAAAGATCATTGAAGATCGGAAACTAACAAAATGTACCTGGAATGAGCAGGATTATTCCTCTGGACGGATCTACAGATGGCGCTATGATCCAGAAGGCTCCAGATGCAGAAACACGTTTGGAGCATCAAGACGCCACAGCGGCTATCAAACCAAGAGCGGCAGCAGTACAGAGTCCTCAGAGACATCACCGGGGGAATCAGACACCGAAAAAGACGTGGAGGGCAAAAACATAAATCAAGAGGTAAGCAGCAGGAAAGGCCATTGCTTGCAATTGCGGTCTTCATGCCGCTGATGAGAAACGAGCAGGACACGCTACTGAACGAGATATGGCGGACTACCCCTAAAGTGGGATTTAATAAAAAGCAACCCAAGGTGAAATATTTAAAATTTGATACAGAACCTAAGGAAGAACACCTTCACACCAAATACACTGACTCTGATAATAATGGGATTAACATATAAAGATACAACTTAACCAAAGATGAACTTACGTTGCTGAATAAGGGACTTTCTGTCCAGAAAGAGACTGCAACTTTTTTCAGCTGCAAAAGGATCTTTTCAGATTTTTTCATAACCTAAGATTGCAAACTATGTGCATGAATATGACACCCAATTGTAATTATGAGAGTTCAGCAAACCATTTAAAACAATTAGGGTTGAGGAAATAAAGTTGATTTATGCCTTCAATAGTTAAAGGGACAGTCTAGTCCAAAAAAAACTTTCATGATTCAGATAGGGCATGCAATTTTAAACAATTTTCCAATTTACTTTTATCACCAATTTTTCTTTGTTCTCTTGGTATTCTTATTTCAAAGCTTAACTTAGAAGGTTCATATGCTAATTTCTTAGAACTTGAAGGCCGCCTCTTAAGAATGCATTTTAACAGGTTTTTCACCACTAGAGGGTGTTAGTTCATGTTTTTCATATAGATAACACTGTGCTCGTGCACGTGAAGTTACCTGGCAGCCATCACTGATTGGCTAAACTGCAAGTCTGTCAAAATAACAAATAAAGGGGCAGTCTGCAGAGGCTTAGATACAAGATAATCACAGAGGTAAAAAATATATAAATATAACTGTGTTGGTTATGCAAAACTAGGGAATGGGTAAACAAGGGATTATCTATCTTTTAAAACAATAACAATTCTGGTGAAGACTGTCCCTTTAATCATAGTGTTGAAACATTTGTATCTTTAGTTCAGAAAGATGTAGAGAAGTTGCAAGGTAAGACATAAGGAGAAGGCTAAAAAAAAACAGATGGATTAATACAAACGTTTCTACTATACAAATAAAAACACTTCAATAGCTTCAGGATCAAACAAATGTAATTTTGAAGAGAGTGGATAAGGGAGGGCCCGTTGTATTGTTAGATAAAGAATATTATATCAAAGAGATAAAAGATCAATTAAAAAATGAAAGGGTTTATAAGAAATGAATGAATAACCCAGTATTTCATATTAAAAAGGAAATTGATAAGAGTAATAGACACAGCAGAGAAACATAATATTATTGGTAAAGATGTTTGTACATTTTTAAGAGTAGAAAATCCATGTATTCCAGTTATATATAAACCTTCCTAAAGTACAAAAGAATCTATCAACCCCCCCAACCCAGGACGCCCTATAGTTGCAAGCACTAACTGTGTAATGCTCGTGGGATATTTCCCTATCAGACCAAACTTGGCCGGTAGTCTTCTTATTCCGGCGTGAAGTGAAAGGAAATATCCCAGAACAAAGTAAGTGTAAAAAATTAGGTAAGCAGTACTCACGGTAGACAGGGTAGTCCTTCACGGCAATAAGAATAAGGCAGAGAATGGTCAGAGACAGGCAAAGTTTGGCAACAGAAAGCCAATCCAACAGTTTAGCACTTCAGGGGTAAACCAATAGAATGATCAGGGACAGGCAGAGGTCAGCAGCAAAAGGTAATCCAGCAGTTTAGCAGTTCAGGGGTAAACCAGGCAGAGTAGTCAGACAGGCAGAGTTCAGCAATGATAAGGCAATCCAGCAATTCAAGGGTTAAACAGGCAGAGTAGTCAGACAGAGTTAAGCAATGATAAGGCATTCCAGCAATTAAAGGGTTAAACAGGCAGAGTAGTCAGACAGGCAGAGTTCAGCAATGATAAGGAAATCCAGCAATTCAAGAGTTAGACAGAGTAGTCAGACAGGCAGAGTTCAGCAATGATAAGGCAATGAATGTAAGTTATGCAGGTACTTACATATTCGCCGATTTGCGCCAAGAAGGACTTCAAAGGATCCGGCTTGAGAGGGGAATATGTGCAAGGATGATGTCATCGCCGCAAGCTCACAGCAACCGCTGAGTCCCTGGCAACAGCCAGAGCGGCGTGGCACTCTGTATTTACTAACATCTCAATATTTTTGGATAGGATCCTTGGTAGTTGGTAGTTTAGTGTAAGTGTTTTTTTTTTTAAGATTAGGTTTTTTTTTTTTATTTTAATGGGCAGCAAAAGAGCAGATTGCCCTTTTAAGGGCAATACCCATACAAATGCCCCTTTAGGGGCAATGGGTAGCTTAGTTTTTTTTAGTGTTTTTTTTTTATTTTTTTGGGGGGTTTGGTGGGTTGTAGTGGTTGTTTTACTGTTAGAGGGGATTTAGTATTTTTTATGTAAAAGAGCTGTTTAAGGGCTATTGGTAGTTTAGTTTAAATTATTGGGTGTTTTTATTTTGGGGGGCTTTTTTATTTTCATAGGGGTATTAGATTAGGTTTAATTTTTTTATTTTTTTTATTTTTGATAATTTTGTTTATTTTTTTCTTTAATTTTAGACTTTTTTATTTTTTGTAATGTAATCTTAGGTTTTATTTTTTAAATTAATGTTAGTATTTTTTATTTTTGTAACATAGTATTTTTTATTTTATGTAATTGAGGTTAATTTAGCGGGTGTTGGGTTTGGGGTCTTATTAATTAAATTAGTTATTTGCGTTGTGGGGGGTTCGCGGTTTAGTAGTTATTAGGTTAATTAGGTTTATTGCGATGTGGGGGTTGGCGGTTTAGAGGTTAATAGGTTAATTAGGTTTATTGCCATGTGGGGGGTTTGTGGTTTAGGGGTTAATAGGTTAATTAGGTTTATTGCGATGTGGGGGATTGGCAGTTTAGGAGTTAATAGGTTAATTGTTATTTGCATTGTTTAAAGTGAATGTCAATTTTGATGCTAAAGTGCCCAGTTTTTTAAAAATTTGATTAAAAACAGGGGGACTTTAATTCATCAAAATTTACATTTCATTCCTGTTGTGAAAAAAACTCACCTTTTAATCTTCACAGCAGCTCCAGCTTCCTCCGGTTGTTGCAAGCCATTTCTGATGTCAGAAATGATGGACAGATCATCCTCCAATCACGGCTTCCCCCCCGGGGGAATCAGTGTCTGATTCAACACTGTGATTGGAGGAAGCCGGATTCCTCATTTTAGACCCAGGAAGAGGCTTTGTGACAGGTGGAGGAAGCTGGAGCTGCTGTGAAGATTAAAAGGTAAGCTTTTTTTCTCAACAGGAGTGAAATGTAAATTTTGATGAATTAAAGTGCCCCTGTTTTTAATCGAATTTTTAAAAACCGGCACTTTAGCATCAAAATTGACATTCACTTTAATTTGCGGATTAGAGGTTAATTACTTTATTATTTTGCAATGTGTGGGTTGGCTGTTTCGGTGTTTGTTAATATTTTTTGCGGGCGCTTTGGTGTTTTTTTGTTATACTTCATGCGGGTAGTTTTTTTTTGTTATTTAGTGCGGGCGGTTGCGTGTTTTTTGTTAATATTTCATCCCGGTGGTTGTCTGTTTTTTTTTTCTTAATGCTTTGTTTGCCTACGCTGCATCCAGGTGGATTCCGAACCTGCGGTGGATTCTTTCACCACCCTGCCATTTTCAGAATCCACCACGCGCAGCCAACATTCTTTTAGCTGTTTGTGCAACCAACATTCCTCTTTGGATGTGTGCGCAACTGCCAACGTCGACGGACGCATTACAAACGCCATTATAGTATAGATATGGTTAAGTGCCCATATGGGAGGCTTTATATTGGAGAGTCAACAAGGACTGTCAGAGAACGTATTATTGAACATAAAAGCAATATTAGAGCAAAAAATCTAAATATTGCTTAGCTAACCATTTTTTGAGTGCAAGTCACACAATAAGTCAGCTACGTTTCCAAATAATAGATCACATAGAGAAACCGTGTAGAGGAGTTGATAGGGAACGTATATTGAAACAGAAAGAGTCATTCTGGATATATGAACTTGGAACACTTAAACCTAAGGGCATGAACAAAGATTGGGATTTGTCAATATTTTTATAAGAATACTTTGGATATAATATCCTCCTCTATATTTTTCAATATTGCTAGGTCTGATATAGATGGAAAGCAAATATTAAAAAGTGAACCACTAGAACTATGTTGATTTAAAAATGATTTGTATATAAATGAACAAGTAATGAAAGAGTTAATGCAGTTTGGGCGCCATCTAGTGGTATGAATTTATGTAAGTCACAAAATGAGAATCCTTGATATAGCATTATTAAGGGATTGTCTCCCGAAACGTCGCTATTTTTCAGTCTATGTAAAATATAATAAAATATATTTTTTGCTGTCACTCACTACTTCTTTTTTGATTTACCTGTTTTGAGCTATTTTGGCAGTAGCCCTGGCATAACGTGCATTTATCCTGAGTGCTGCATTACCTTTGAAATACCCAAAAATCTTGCACCAGGGCTCTCTGTTGAGTAGGTCCGCTACTGCCTCCCGCCGGTGGATTTTACAATATATCTCAATGCCACATATACATATATACCTAAATTCGAGCTTACTTTGAAAGACCTGAAGTTGAAAATAGAGTTGTTCTTATGAGGACAATGTTGTATTACTTGTTTTTTTATAATTATCCTCACAATACTGTTTAAAAATGAAAACCGCAAGCAATATATGTTTTATAACATGTTTCTTTATTCATTTGATAATGTCATATCCCCCAGTACCACTGAACTCTGATAATTTACCACTGGACTTAGATCTGCCAATTCATCCTGATATCCAAAAGATTGGAACAGCCAATAGAATGCGAGCTCAATCCTATTGGCTGATTGGATCAGCCAATA
Source organism: Bombina bombina (assembly GCF_027579735.1). Lineage (NCBI taxonomy): Eukaryota > Metazoa > Chordata > Amphibia > Anura > Bombinatoridae > Bombina > Bombina bombina. The sequence goes on along the minus strand of NC_069500.1, from coordinate 355,808,739 downwards.
AGATTAAACTTCAATCCTATTGACTGATTGCATCAGCCAATAGGATTTTTTCTACCCTAATTCCGATTGGCTGATAGAATTCTATCAGCCAATCGGAATCTAAGGGACGCCATCTTGGATGATGTCACTTAAAGGAACCTTCATTCGTCGTTAGTCGTCGGCAGAAGAGGATGCTCTGCGTCGGATGTCTTGAAGATGGGGCCGCTCCACGTCGGATAGATGAAGATAGAAGATGCCGTCTGGATGAAGACTTCTGCCCATCTGGAGGACCACTTCACCCGGCTTGGATGAAGACTTCTCCCGGCTTCGTTGAGGACTTCAGCCCGACTTGGATGAAGACTTCTGCCGCTTCCTTGAGGATGGATGTCCGGTCTTCAGAACTGTAAGTCGATGTTCAGGGGGTTAGTGTTAGGTTTTTTTAAGGGTGTATTGGGTGGGTTTTATTTTTAGGTTAGGGTTTGGGCCTGCAATAGAGCTAACTGCCCTTTTAAGGGCAATGTCCATCCAAATGCCCTTTTCAGGGCAATGGGGAGCTTAGTTTTTTTTAGATAGTATTTTATTTGGGGGTTTGGTTGTGTGGGTGGTGGGTTTTACTGTTGGGGGGGTTGTTTGTATTTTTTTTACAGGTAAAAAAGCTGATTTATTTGGGGCAATGCCCCTGCAAAAGGCCCTTTTGAGGGCTATTGATAGTTTAGTTTAGGCTAGGTTTTATTTTGATAGGGCTATTAGATTAGGTGTAATTAGTTTAAATATCTTGTAATTTGTTTATTATTTTCTGTAATTTAGCGATTTTTTTTTTTTGCACTTTAGCTAATTTAATTTAATTTATTTAATTGTTTTTAATTTAGTTAATTTATTCAATTGTAGGGTTAGGTTAGGTGTTATTGTAACTTTTAGGGGTTAATATGTTTATTATAGTGGCGGCGGCGTTGGGGGCGGCAGATTATGGGTGAATAAGTGTAGTTAGGTTGCAGCGACATTGGGGGAGGGAGATTAGGGGTTAATAAATATAATGTAGGTATCTGCGATGTTGGGGGCAGAAGATTAGGGGTTCATAAGTATAATGTAGGTGGCGGCGGTGAGTATAATGTAGGTGTCGGCGATGTCGGGGGCAGCAGATTAGGGGTTAATAAGTGTAAGATTAGGGGTGTTTAGACTCGGGGTTCATGTTAGGGTGTTAGGTGTAAACATAAAATGTATTTCTCCATAGGAATCAATGGGGCTACGTTAAGGAGTTTTACACTGCTTTTTTGTAGGTGTTAGGCTTTTTTTCAGCCAGCTCTCCCCGTTGATTTATATGGGGAAATCGTGCACGAGCACGTACGACCAGCTCACCGCTGACTTAAGCAGCGCTGGTATTGAAGTGCGTTAAGGAGCACAATTTTGCTCAATGCTCACTTCTTGCCTTTTAACGCCGGGTTTGTAAAAACCTGTAATACCAGCGCTGTAGGTAAGTGAACGTGAGAGAAAACTGCTCGTTAGCACCGCACAGCTCATAACGAAAAACTCGTAATCTAGCCGTTAGAATTTTGAATATAGATTCATGTTTGACCTGTATTTTGATCAGACCTAACAATAAAGCTTGTTTTAAAAAAAACAAACAAAACTGTATTCCTGCAAATTGTCTGTGAATAAACAGGTCAAGGCTTTTACCTCTAAATGCAATGCGGCCTATCTATTAAGCTCCGAATGGAGCTTGATGCCCCGTGTTTCACAAAGACCGGTGCTCCATAACCTGTCCGCCTGCTCTGAGCAGGCGGAAAGACATCGCCGGAAATCAACCAGATCGAGTACAATCGGGTTGATTGACACCCCCTGCTGGCGGCCCATTGGCCGCGAGTCTGCAGGGGGCGGCATTGCACCAGCAGCTCTTGTGAGCTGCTGGTGCAATGCTGAATACGGCAAGCGTATTGCTCGCCGTATTCAGCGAGGTCTGGCGGACCTGATCCACACTGTCGGATCAGGTACGCCAGACTTTCTTAAATAGGGGCCAATGTGTATGGAGATCTTTCTGCTCTGAAGACTATGAGCAGGATTTATCTAAGCAATTTTCCTAAAATTCCACCTATAAATCTGCATACAACTAAATCCCCTTATTTATTAATGCAAAGTGCGCCTAAAATTGGGCAAGTCTGACTATGCATTCCTCTCACTTCGTTCGTGTTCACCAAGTCGCACTGGTGTGCTTAAAAAAGGGATAAAATTTGCTAGTTTCAGTCGCATTTCGTTCGCATTAGCTGCACAGTTACCAATTTATCGTTTTTTTTGTGCTTTTATAGTTCTTAATAGGTACTGTGGAAGACATCATTAGAAATGATTATGTCTTTGAGCTCGTGTCATGTTCATATCTATTTCTGATGCAGTACATTTCTGATTCTAGCAGGTCTATCTTTGATTAGATACATATGCCAAATATAGAATGCAAAACTGCCCCACAAAGAATGAAAATTATATTAACAATTTGAATGTATTACGGTTATGTATGGTAATTTTTATAACAATGTTAAAGTTAAAAATGCATTGTGGTAACACACCAAAATTAATTCACACATTTGCCCCATGTAAAACGGAAATGTAATAGATTACTTGAAGAGGGCAACAAATACTACCTAAAAAAAACACGGGTTTGAAATGATAAATCAAGAGAACTTCCTTTTTTTCACATGGAGAAATTAATCATAATCCACTGCAGTTCACCTTCCAAACAGTGCAAATTATTACGTGCAGTGCGCCGCTCTAAAGGCGAGCTGCAGAGAACTTAGAGGAGAAATGAATACAAATGAGAATTCTCCTAGTTCTTGATAAATCTAGCTCTTAGTGTCAAGGCTGTTCCCGGGATAAAATCGGGTATTTTTGTCACAATTTTCATTGTACCCGGCAAAATAAAGTTCAGACTGAAAATGCATATACAATATGTTTAATAATTATATGGATATTTAGGCAGATCAAAGTTAGCTGTGAATGTTAACGCTATGTGCACTATGGACTGTAAACACATGATGTAAAGTAAACAGTAAATGTGTGTTCACAGAATATGCCTGGATCTATAGAGTTTTAAAAGGTCAATAAGTCTAAAACAAATTCAACACATTTTCAAGGGACATAAAACTCAATTTTTTTTCCTTTTCATTATCCAGAGCATACAATTTAAAATAAAATCAGAGCATTCTATTAAACAAATGTTTTCAATTTACTTCTGTTAATCAAATGTACTTTGTTCTATTAGTATCCATTGTTGAAGAGCATATTTAGGTAGGCTCAAGAGCGTGTACGTGTCTGCAACACTATATGGTAGCAGTTTTGCAGTAATGCATTAGTACTAGATAACAGCAGTGTTTGCACAATGTATACCATTGTTAAAAGAACTGTTGCAAATTATCATATAGTGCTCCAAAAAAGTGAAAACATATATTCTTCAACAAAGGATACCAAGGGAATGTAGTAAATTTGATAATCAGGGCACCATATAAATATGTATATTAGATACCAATGGATCCAGTTCTACTTATGCCCCACTCAGCTATCAGTACCATTTTTGTTTTAACATTACAAACCAGGAGGTACAGCCAATCACAAGCCATTTCATTTGAACTGTAGTAACAAATAAGAGAAGGCCTCCAGTGCTTCTGTTTCAGCAGTTATATAACAGCTTCTAAAGCATAGACTCTGGAAATATGCTCTCCATTCTGTCAGTGAACACAACCAGCTTTTTATGATTATAAAAGTGTATTGCTAACTCTTCTTATTACATTGCAAGCTGTATAGGACCTCAAATTGTAATCTTTTAGATTGCATCCCCCATTATGCTGAAGAGGGAGAAAATAGCCTAGACATGCCGCTAGCGTAGCCCACAAAACCACACTCATAACCACTCCAGATTACTGAACTCCACTAGTTGAATAACCCCCTTCCCCATGGCCTCACCACACTGAACACCCACAATTCCCTGTACACTGTGGCTCAGTCATAATAAGCATTTTCCCACAATTAATATATTATTAGAACCACCACTAATTGTACTATTGTTTTATTAGTAACATAGTAACATAGTATATAAGGTTGAAAAAAGACCGAAGTCCATCTTGTTCAACCTATACAAATCTAAAATACTTACAAAAAGCTCCAGTTAAGCTTAAATAACCACACTAAAAGGTGACCCATTTAATACTAGCAAGCATATCCATGAATTTCGTTTATATACAGAAATTTATCCAGACATTCACTACCTCCTTTGGTAATGAGTTCCACAATTTTATTGCTCTTACAGTGAAAAAATGTTTCCGTTGCAGGAGATTAAATCTCCTTTCCTCCAACCTTAAATTGTGACCTCTTGTCAGAAACAATTTTCTTGGAATAAACAGAGCTTCTGCTATCTCTGTATATAGGCCTTGAATATATTTATATAAAGTACTCATGTCACCTCTCAAGCGCCTTTTTTTTCAAGAAAACAGACCCAGTTTGGCTAGCCTCTCCTCATAGGTTAAATTATCCAATCCCCTTATTAGCTTTGTGGCCCTTCTCTTAACTTTTTCTAGTTCTGCAATATATTTTTTTGCGTTTGGTCCCCAGAACTGCACTCCATACTCAAGGTGAGGTCTTACCAGGGCTTTATATAGTGACAGAATTATGCTTTCCTCCCTTGAATCAATGCCTCTTTTAATACATGCTAGTATCTTATTAGCCTTTGAAGTCGCTGCCCTGCATTGTGCACCCATCTTTAGCTTGCTATCTATTACTACTCCCAAATCCCTTTCCTCTGTTTGGCTAAGTCTTGTCCCATTTAAAAAATACATTGCCTGCTTATTTTTACTTCCAAAATGTAGAACCTTGCATTTTCCCATATTAAATCTCATTTTCCATTTACTTGCCCAGACTTCTAATTTTTGCAGATCCCGTTGTAATAAAATTTCATCCTGCTCTGACCTAATGACCTTACTTAACTTAGTATCATCTGTAAAAATAGAGATTTCGCTATTTAATCCTTGCTCCAAATAATTTTTAAAAATATTAAAAAGAACATGGCCCAGTACTGATCCCTGGGTGACTCCACTGATTACCTTTGTCCAATCTGAGTATGATCCATTTACTACTACTCGTTGCTCCCTATCTTTTATCCAGTTATGTATCCATGAGCTAACATTTTCAGCTATTCCCAGTACCTTAATTTTGTGCATTAATCTCTCATGTGGCACTGTATCAAATACCTTTGCAAAATCTAAGTATATCACATCAACTGATTCACCTTTATTTATATTTTTACTTACTTCCTTATATAATCTAATTAGATTAGTTTGACATGATCTATTTCTCCTAAAACCATGCTGATTAGAACTCATAATCTTGTTTACACGAATACAGGGAGTGCAGACTTATTAGGCAAGTTGTATTTTTGAGGATTAATTTTATTATTGAACAACAACCATGTTCTCAATGAACCCAAAAAACTCATTAATATCAAAGCTGAATAGTTTTGGAAGTAGTTTTTAGTTTGTTTTTAGTTATAGCTATTTTAGGGGGATATCTGTGTGTGCAGGTGACTATTACTGTGCATAATTATTAGGCAACTTAACAAAAAACAAATATATACCCATTTCAATTATTTATTTTTACCAGTGAAACCAATATAACATCTCAACATTCACAAATATACATTTCTGACATTAAAAAACAAAGCAAAAACAAATCAGTGACCAATATAGCCACCTTTCTTTGCAAGGACACTCAAAAGCCTGCCATCCATGGATTCTGTCAGTGTTTTGATCTGTTCACCATCAACATTGCGTGCAGCAGCAACCACAGCCTCCCAGACACTGTTCAGAGAGGTGTACTGTTTTCCCTCCTTGTAAATCTCACATTTGATGATGGACCACAGGTTCTCAATGGGGTTCAGATCAGGTGAACAAGGAGGCCATGTCATTAGATTTTCTTCTTTTATACCCTTTCTTGCCAGCCACGCTGTGGAGTACTTGGACGCGTGTGATGGAGCATTGTCCTGCATGAAAATCATGTTTTTCTTGAAGGATGCAGACTTCTTCCTGTACCACTGCTTGAAGAAGGTGTCTTCCAGAAACTGGCAGTAGGACTGGGAGTTGAGCTTGACTCCATCCTCAACCCGAAAATGCCCCACAAGCTCATCTTTGATGATACCAGCCCAAACCAGTACTCCACCTCCACCTTGCTGGCGTCTGAGTCGGACTGGAGCTCTCTGCCCTTTACCAATCCAGCCACGGGCCCATCCATCTGGCCCATCAAGACTCACTCTCATTTCATCAGTCCATAAAACCTTAGAAAAATCAGTCTTGAGATATTTCTTGGCCCAGTCTTGACGTTTCAGCTTGTGTGTCTTGTTCAGTGGTGGTCGTCTTTCAGCCTTTCTTACCTTGGCCATGTCTCTGAGTATTGCACACCTTGTGCTTTTGGGCACTCCAGTGATGTTGCAGCTCTGAAATATGGCCAAACTGGTGGCAAGTGGCATCTTGGCAGCTGCACGCTTGACTTTTCTTAGTTCATGGGCAGTTATTTTGCGCCTTGGTTTTTCCACACGCTTCTTGCGACCCTGTTGACTATTTTGATTTTTGATTTTGATTTTTATAACCATATGCTATTTGTTGATATGTATATTTATTTAACAAAGTTTTAAATATTATCCATTTATCCTCTGTATTTTTATTAGAGAATACATTGTCCCAATTTATATGATTTAATGATTTCCTTAAATCGTTGAATTTTGCTTTTTTAAATTAAAAGTCTTACACCTAGATTACGAGTTTTGCGTTAACAGGGGTGCGGTGCTAATGAGCAGTTTTCCCTCACCGCTCACCTAGAGACAACGCTAGTATTACGGGTCTTTAGAAACCCGGCGTTAGCCGCAGAAAAGTTAGTGGAGAGCAGAATTTAGCTCTACATCTCACCTCAATACCAGCGCTGCTTACGGTAGCGGTGAGCTGGCAAAACGTGCTTGTGCATGATTTCCCCATAGGAATCAATGGAGCAGAGCCGGCTGAAAAAAAACCTAACATCTGCAAAAAAGCAGCGTTCAGCTCTTAACGCAGCCCCATTGATTCCTATAGGGAAATACTTTTAATGTCTACACCTAACACCCTAACATGAACCCAGAGTCTAAAAACACCCCTAATCATACACTTAAACCCCTAATCCACCGCCCCAACATCGCCGACACCTGCATAATATTATTAACCCCTAATCTGCCGCTCCGGACACCGCCGCCACCTACATTATATTTATTAACCCCTAATCTGCCGCCCCCAATGTGCCGCCCCCAATGTCGCCGCCACCTACCTACACTTATTAACCCCTAATCTGCCACCCCCAACGTTGCCACCACTATAATAAAATTCTTAACCCCTAAACCTAAGTCTAACTCTAACCCCCCTAACTTAAATATAATTGAAATAAATCTAAATAAAATAACTGCAATTAACTAAATTATTCTTATTTAAAACTAAATACTTACCTATAAAATAAACCCTAAGATAGCTACAATATAACTAATAGTTACATTGTATCTAGCTTAGGGTTTATTTTTATTTTACAGGCAACTTTGTATTTATTTTAACTAGGTACAAAAGTTATTAAATAGTTATTAACTATTTTATAGCTACCTAGTTAAAATAAATTCAAATTTACCTGTAAAATAAATCCTAACCTAAGTTACAATTACACCTAACACTATAATTAAATTAATTACCTAAACTAAATACAATTAAATACAATTTAAAAAAATTATCTAAAGTACGAAAACAAACAAACACTAAATTACAGAAAATAATAAAATAATTACAAGTTTTTTAAACTAATTACACCTAATCTAATCCCCCTAATAAAATAAAAAGCCCCCCAAAATAATAAAAAACCCTACCCTATACTAAATTACAAATAGCCCTTAAAAGGGCCTTTTGCGGGGCATTGCCCCAAAGTAATCAGCTCTTTTACCTGTAAAAAAATTACAATACCCCCCAACATTAAAACCCACCACCCACACACTCAACCCTACTCTAAAACCCACCCAATACCCCCTTAATAAAACCTAACATTAACCCTTTGAAGATCACCCTACCTTGAGAAGTCTTCCCCTTACCAGGCCGAAGTCCTCAACGAAGCCGGCAGAAGTGGTCCTCCAGACGGGCAGAAGTCTTCATCGAAGCTGGGAAGAAGAGGTCCTCCAGAAGGGCAGAAGTCTTCATCCAGGCGGCATCTTCTCTCTTCATCCATCCGGCGCGGAGCGGCTCCATCTTCAAGACATCCGACGCGGAGCATCCTCTTCAAATGAAGTCCAACTGAAGAATGAAGGTTCCTTTAAATGACGTCATCCAAGATGGCGTCCCTTGAATTCTGATTGGCTGATAGAATTCTATCAGCCAATCGTAATTAAGGTAGAAAAAATCCTATTGGCTGATGCAATCAGCCAATAGGATTGAGCTCACATTCTATTGGCTGATCCAATCAGCCAATAGAATGCCAGCTCAATCCTATTGGCTGATTGGGTCAGCCAATAGGATTGAACTTCAATCCTATTGGCTAATTGCATCAGCCAATAGGATTTTTTCTACCTTAATTCTGATTGGCTGATTCTATGAGCCAATCGGAATCTAAGGGACGCCATCTTGGATGACGTCACTTAAAGTGATATTCATTCCGAAGAAGACGTTGTTTGAAGAGGATGCTCCGCGCTGGAAGATGTCTTGAAGATGGAGCCGCTCCGCGTTGGAAGGATGAAGATAGAAGATGCCGTCTGGATGTAGACTTCTGTCCGTCTGGAGGACCACTTCTGCCATCTTGGATGAAGACTTCTCCCGGTAAGTCGATCTTCAGGGGGTTAGTGTTAGGTTTTTTTAAGGGTGTATTGGGTGGGTTTTATTTTTAGGTTAGGGTTTGGGCCTGCAATAGAGCTAACTGCCCTTTTAAGGGCAATGTCCATCCAAATGCCCTTTTCGGGGCAATGGGGAGCTTAGGTTTTTTTAGATAGTATTTTATTTGGGGGGTTGGTTGTGTGGGTGGTGGGTTTTACTGTTGGGGGGGTTGTTTGTATTTTTTTTTACAGGTAAATGAGCTGATTACTTTGAGGCAATGCCCCACAAAAGGACCTTTTAAGGGCTATTGGTAGTTTAGTTTAGGCTAGGGTTTTTTTATTTTGGGGGGGGCTTTTTTTATTTTAATAGGGCTATTAGATTAGGTGTAATTAGTTTAAATATCTGTCATTTGTTTATTATTTTCTGTAATTTAATGTTTGTTTGTTTTTGTACTTTAGCTTATTTAATTTAGGTAATTGTATTTAATTTAGTTAATTTATTTAATTATAGTGTACTGTTAGGTGTAAGTGTAACTTAGGTTAGGTTTTATTTTACAGGTAAATTTGTATTTATTTTAGCTAGGTAGTTATTAAATAGTTAATAACTATTTAGTAACTATTCTACCTAGTTGAAATAAATACAAACTTGCCTGTAAAATAAAAATAAACCCTAAGCTAGATACAATGTAACTATTACTTATATTGTAGCTATCTTAGGGTTTATTTTACAGGTAAGTATTTAGTTTTAAATAGGAATAATTTAGTTAATGATAGTAATATTTATTTAGATTTATTGTAATCATATTTAAGTTAGGGGGTGTTAGGGTTAGACTTAGGTTTAGGGGTTAATAACTTTAATATAGTGTCGGCGATGTTGGGGGCAGCAGATTAGGGGTTAATACATATAATGTAGGTGTCGGCGATGTCGGGGGTGGCAGATTAGGGTTAATAAGTGTAAGATTAGGGGTGTTTAGACTCGGGGTTCATGTTAAGGTGTTAGGTGTAGACATACATTTTATTTCCCCATAGGAATCAATGGGGCTGTGTTAAGGAGCTTTATGCTGCTTTTTGGCAGGTGTTAGACTTTTTCTCAGCCGGCTCTCCCCATTGATTCCTATGGGGAAATTGTGCACAAGCACGTACGACCAGCTCACCACTGACTTAAGCAGCGCTGGTATTGGAGTACGGTAATGAGCAAAATTTTGCTCAACGCTCACTTCTTGTCTTTTATGGATGGGTTTCTGAAAACTCGTAATACCAGCGATGTAGGTAAGGGAAAACTGCACGTTAGCACCGCATAGCCTCTAACACAAAACTCGTAATCTAGGTGAATATAACTAATAGTTATATTGTATATATCTTATGTTTTATTTTTTTTTCACAGGTAAGGTTGTATTTATTTTAACTAGGTTGATCAGTTAGTAAATAGTTATTAACTATTTACTAACTACCTAGCTAAAATAAATACAAAGTTACCTGTAAAATAAAACCTAACCTGTCTTACAGTAAAACCTAACATTACACTAAAATTAAATAAATTAAATTTAAAAAAAACAATTATCTAAATTACAAAAAATAGTAAACACTAAATTACACAAAATAAAAAAGAAATGATCAAATATTTAAACTAATTACACCTAATCTAATAGCCCTATCAAAATAAAAAAGCCCCCCCCCACCAAATAAAAAAACCCTAGCCTACACTAAACTGTCAATGGCCCTTAAAAGGGCCTTTTGTGGGGCATTGCCCCGAAGAAATCAGCTCTAGCTCTAGTGTAATGTTAGGTGTTAGTGTAACTCAGGTTAGGTTTTATTTTACAGGTAACTTTGTATTTATTTTAACTAGGTAGCTAGTAAATAGTTAATAACTATTTACTAACTAGTCTACCAAGTTAAAATAAATACAAACTTACCTGTAAAATAAAAATAAAACCTAAGATAGCTACAAAGTAACTATTAGTTATATTGTAGCTAGCTTAGGGTTTATGTCTTAAATAGGTATTATTTAGGTAATAATAATAATTTTTATTTAGATTTATTTTAATTATATTAAAGTTAGGGGTGTTAGGGTTAGGTTTAGGGGTTAATATATTTTTTTAGTGTTAGTGATGTGGGAGGCCAGAGGTTTAGTGGTTAATAACTTTAGTATAGTGGCGGCTGCGACGTTGGGGGCAGCAGATTAGGGGTTAATAAATGTAGGTAGGTGGTGGCGACATTGGGGGCAGCAGATTAGGGGTTAATAAGTATAGGTAGGTGTTGGCGATGTCGGGGGCGGCAGATTAGGGGTTAATAAGTGTAATGTAGGTGGCGGCGACGTTGGGGGTGGCAGATTAGGGGTTAATAAGTGTAATGTAGGTGTCGTCGATGTTGGGGATGGCAGATTAGGGGTTAATAAGTGTACTGTAGGTGTCGGCGATGTCGGGGTGGCAGATCAGGGGTGTTTAGACTCAGGGTTTATGTTAGGATGTTAGGTTTAAACATAAATTTTCTTTCCCGATAGGAATCATTGGGGCTGCGTTACGGAGCTTTACGCTAGGCTATGTTAGGCTTTTTTTTAGCCGGCTCTCCCCATTGATGTCTATGGGGAAATCGTGCACATGCATGTCAAAGCAGCTCAAAGCAGCGCTGTTATTTGTGTGCAGTATGGAGCTCAACGCTGCCATATTGCCCACAAACGCAGTTTTTTGGAAAACCTGTAATACGAGCGCTATTAAAGGTGAGTGGTGGAAATAACTTGCAAGTTAGTAGCGAGCCAGCCATAACGCAAAACTTGTAATATGGCTGTGTGTATCTTAAAACTTAACATTTATTTCATATCATACATTAAAACATGACAAGCAGTGATAAATTAATATAGTGTAAGAGTGCTAACCATGTCAACTGAGTTGCTTGTTGACATTTTGCATCCTAGCTACTTTATTTCCTCTCCTCAGACAGCTCTGCCCTCATTCTTGGGTATTTCAACCTCCCTGTTGATAATCCCACTTCCCCTAAAGCAAAAAAAAAACTTAAACTTACGGTTTGTCACTATGGTCCGACTCTCCCACTCACAAAGATGGATGCTCCATTGATCTGATTTTCAGTTATCATTGCACTCTCTCAAACTTCACAAATTCCCCTTTTCCTTTTTCTGACCATAATTCTTTTCACTTGTAACATCACAGCACTTCCTACTGCTCTACATCCTTCTAAACCTCACACCAAACTCCACAGGAGTATTAAGTCACTAGTTCTGCAAAATCTTCCATCTCCTCCTTTATCCTGCCCTGACCATTCTATCTGTCACTCTTACAGAGCAGTCCTTGACAATTTGGCACCTCATACCATAGCTCAAAAGTAACACACTCCTCCACAGCCCTGGCATACTCCTCTGACACTCTACCTATGTAGATGTTCCCGCACTGTTGATCTACAATTCTGCCCTTAACCCCTCCAAGCAGGAGTACTTCTCTACTCTTATCTCTACTCTTTCTTCAAACCCAAAACTCCTGTTCTCTACTTTTAATACCCTTCTCCGCCCCCACAACCACCTCCTATTTCCACTACTCTCAGCTAAACATTTTGCCATCCACTTCACCAACAAAATACATTTAATCAGAAATGAAATTATCTCTCAACACACTACCAGTCTCCAACCCCCTCAACCGTTCACCGATGTCCAAAACCCACAAAGCCACATATTCAGCTTTTTTGCTCCTGCTACTGAGGAAGAAGTTTCTGCTCTTATATCCTCCTCTAACTCACTACCTGTCCCATTGATCCTCACAAGTACTACCCTACCTCTCTCCTACTCTTACTCCTATCCTCACACATATTTTACATCTCTCCCTCAGCACTAGTATATTTCTCTGATCCCTTAAACATGCACTAATCACTCCTATCCTCAAAAAATCTTCTCTCGATCCATCATCCCCATACAACTACCGCCCTATTTCCCTACTCACTCTTGCCTCAGAACTTCTGGAAAGGCTCCTATATACACGTTTATCACATTTCTTCACATTACACTCCTTCCTTGATCTATTGCAATCTGAATTTCACTCCCATCACTACACAGAAAACTGCAATCATTAAGTTTACTACTGACCTAATTACAGCAAAATCCAAAAGCCACTTTTCTGTTAATCCTTCTTGATCTGTCTGCAGCCTTTAACACTGATGGAGGAACACTGTTTCCTCCATCTGAATCCCATGCTGTGGATCCTGTGTTCCAGGACAACCGGAGTTCAGCTAGCTGGACTGCTGTAAAAATCCAGCCTGCATCTGTTGGCATAATAGAGTGCCTTCCCCATATGTGAGTACCCTGTATCGTCCTTCTCTGTATCAAGAAGTTTTATTTGACTGATACACACATGCGGCGCCTCTTGTTTTGTCATCCTTTTGCGGCGCCTCTTGTTTTGTCATCGTTAATGTGAAGAAAGAGTGTAGCCATCATTCTGTGCATCAGAAGACGCTGGTTTTATGAAGAGATTCTTCATTCACCTTATACTTGGAGCTATAAGTATATATACCATAAGACATTGGTGATAACTCAGTCTTTCCCATCTGCACATTTATTTTCTTTTTTGCCACACTACTTTATTTTCATTTTTCTTTTGTGGCATTGTATTTTTGTGTATACATATCTATCTTTATATTGTTTCACATAGTGGTTTACCAACAATATATTTTTATATATTCATATATATAACTTTACACACTAGCGCCTCCTATTGGATAAGTATAGCGGTGTACTTTCCTTTTTATCTTTAACACTGTTGACCACATTCTCTTGCTCTAAACCCTCCAATCCTTCGGAATCTGCGACACAGCCCTCTTGTGGCTCTCCTCCTATCTGTCTAACCGGACCTTTAGTGTAACCTTCCCTGGCACATCCTCTGACCCTTTACAACTTTCTGTTGGTCCCCTTTTCTTCTCAATGTATACATCATCTTAAGGTTCCTTAATAAAGTCCCATAGGTTTTAATATCATTTGTATGCTAATGATACCCAAATCTACCTCTCTGCACCAGACCTATCCCCTTATTAACTTGTGTCACTAACTGTATTTCTAATATTTAATCCTGGATGTCCTTGCACTACATTAAGCTAAATCTCTACAAAACTGAGCTCCTTATTTCCCCCTTTTTCCATAATCCCTAACCCCAACTTTCTCTAATTGTTAATAATAACATCATTACCCCAACCACACATGCCTGATGTCTTGGGGTCACACTTGACTCAGATCTATCTTGCACTCCTCACATTCAGTCTTTAGCCAATCCCTGCTGCCTTCACCTTAAAAGCATCTCCAAAATTAGCCACTTCCTCACAAAAGACACAATTACGGGGTAGTTTTATTAACTGTTGAGCGGTTTCTGGTGAAATGCTTGTGCAATGTCACCCTCTGCTCACTGGTGGCCAATCAGCCACTAGCAGGGGCTGTCAATCATCCCGATCGGATCAGGATGATTTCAATCCACCACCTAAAAAGTGGCAGACAGGTTAAGGAGCAGTGGTCTTACAACCGCTGCTTCTTAACTTCCGTTTTAGGCGAGCCTGAAACGATGGGCCTCCGAAGCAGAATCCGCTGCTTAAAGGGACATTATACACTAGATTTTTCTTTGCATAAATGTTTTGTAAATTATCCATTTATACAGTCTATACAGGTTGTTGTTTTTTTAATGTATAGTTTTGCTTATTTTTAAATAACATTGCTCTGATTTTCAGACTCCTAACCAAGCCCCAAAGTTTTAGGAGAATACCGATGTATACCTACTCCAGCTTGCTTCTGTTTTTGTAAAGAGTCTTTTCATATGCAGAGGAAGGGGGAGGGGGGGAGGGTCTGCTTTTTCCCGCTTGCAATGGATGTTACAACTACCTTTTTAACAGAGCTAAATGAAAATTGATGTATACTGTCCCTTCAATAAATGAAGACCTAGGACTTGAATCCACTCTCTCATAATTTCCCGTCTTGACTATTGCAATTCCATCATCTTCAGCCTCCCTAGCTGCCGTCTATCTCCCTTACAATCCATAATAAATGCATCTGACAGTCTGATCTTCCTTACACTTCACTCCTCATCTGCAGCACCTCTTTGCCAGTCCCTTCACTGTCTTTCTCTAACCGCAAGAATAAAACACAAAATCCTGACTCTAACTTTTAAAGCTCTCAATAACACTATGGCCTCTATTTAACAAAGTCTGGCGGACCTGATCCGATAATGCGGATCAGGTCTGCCAGACCTCGCTGAATGCGGAGAGCAATACACTCTCCTCCTCTCTTGTTACCTCATCGCATTCCCATCTACAAGACTTCTCTAGACTGGCCCTATTTTGTGGAACTCTCTGCCTTCATACACAAGTCTCTCCCCAAGATTTTAAACTTTCAAGCACTCCTTAAAGATGTTCAAGGATGCATATAATAGAAATTAAAGTGAATGTTACAATAAAAAAGTAATGTATAGAGCAGTCCCACCCATTATCTACATAGGCTTTCTAAGGCCTTTAAAGGGGCTGGACTTCAAGATTGTCAAATGACACGCATGTTGATTGGATGTTCACTGGATTTGTCATAAAAAATAAAAAAGAGTTCATCCATGTGGGCCAGCATAACATTGTAATAGATGCATTATTATATTTACTAATTTAACCCTTTCACAAATAGATTAAAAACAAAAAAAGGTACACATATACTTTTTTAATGCAAAGATTTACAATTATGGCATTTGATTATTTAAAGTTTACCATCACTTTAAGTTCCAAGGTTTCCATGAACTAACACTGCAGTGAGTTAATATTAGTCATACAAGCCCCAAAATCAGAGACCACCTGTAGCAGTGATGTCAAACCAAATGTATATTAACACACAAAGACTTGTGTCGATAGTATAGTTATTGGTTGCACAGTCCTCTCAACAATTGAACTCACAGTTATATTCACTTGATATCCCAGGAGCTGGGCTTCATTCGCTAATCAATGTGAGGGAGCCTCTCCATCCCCGTCACAGGAAAGTCTTTTGGGGCCTTCCGTTGTAAAACCATGGGATCACCTCAATAAGTAAGCTGCTCCGTTTTCCTATGCCACCAAACAAACAAGTGAGACTGTGTTCACTGGGTCCCATGCTACGTGAATGCAACCATCCAATAGTCAACTGGTTTCTCCACTGCTTCACAGGGCTTGTGGGCTATGCGCCAATCCGTGTTCACAAAGGACCGGCATGGAACAGCCACAATGAAAGATGCCTAAGCCAGAATTTAATAGATTAAAATAAAACTTTTATTGCAAAGCAAGTAAAAATTTGATCTGTGCCACAGCATGGAGAGCAAAGAAGGTCCAATAATGCCTTCAAAGCTTATGCATGAAATGGATGACAACTATTGTTCAAAACATAATTGGCAAGTTAACCCTTTAGAACATTGTTTAATATGTGAAATACTCATAAGATACATTCAATAACTGCTAAATAACAAAGCAATTGTAAATAAGTTAATATTTAAAGGGACAATCAAGTCCAAAAAAACCTTTCATGATTTAAATAGGGCATGCAATTTTAAACAACTTCCCAATATACTTTTATCACCAATTTTGCTTTGTTCTCTTGGTATTCTTAGTTGAAAGCTAAACCTAGGAGGTTCATATGCTAATTTCTTAGACCTTGAATACTGCCTCTAATCTGAATACATTTTGACCACTAGAGGGCATTAGTTCTCATGTTTCATATAGATAACATTGAGCTCATGCACGTAAAGTGACCTAGGAGTGAGCACTGATTGGCTAAACTGCATGTCTGTCAAAAGAACTGAAATAAGGGGGCAGTCAGCAGAGGCTTAGATACAAGATAATTACAGAGGTAAAACGTGTATTATTATAAGTGTGTTGGATATGCAAAACTGGGGAATGGGTAATATAGGGATTATCTTTCTTTTTAAACAACAAAAATTCTGGTGTTGACTGTCCCTTTAAATGTTCAAATGTATTACGCGCTCTACAGGCAATAGCGATCTAGTATGTCATGAAAATTCAGCATAGATGTCCCTCTAGATAACCTCCTAAATAAAAGGCAGATATAGATCTGTTTGATTGTATCTAAACCAAAATGAAGATTGTATTATTCCCAATAATTTATAAGGTCATATTGTGAATTTAAGCCTAATGGAAATCTAGTTCGCAGCTTGAAAATCCAAAACATTTCCTGTTTATGCAGGCATTTATATCTCCTCCCCTTCTTGGGTTTGTAATCTGCTCTATGGCCATCCATTGAAAAGTGGATAGGTCTTTATTATGATTTCATACAAAATGCTGAACTAGGTGTTGAGGATTTCCCTACATTTATGGTGGATAGATGTTCCCTGATACGGGATCTTGCATCCCTTGTAGTGGGAACTATGTACTAAATGTCACATTGGATGAACCTGATCATATAAATAACATAGGTGAAGGAACAATTCAAACATTAGAATGAAGAGGAAACATTGTATGTCTCCTAAATAAACATGGACATCAAAAATAAAAAGATAATTAAAGCCAGAATTAAACATTTATTATTTAGATACAGCATACAATTTTAAACAATGTTCCAATTTACTTCTATTATAAAATATGCTTTTTTACTTGGAATTCTTTGTTGAAAAGTAAACCTAGGTGAGCTGATAGGAGCTCAGGAGCATGCACGTATCTTTAGCAGTCTATGGCAGCAGTGTTTGCAGAATGTATAACATTGCCTTCCTCCTCCTGTACTAGTTGTGTTTAGTCTGTTCTGTATTTATTTGTTACCACAAATATTTGTCATTGTATATCCTCTTTCTACTCAGCGCTAAACACTTTTGTGGGGCTACACAAATAAATAATATTAACTGCTATAAATATTATTGGAAACACTGGTGCCAGATGCTGCTGAATTCACCTAGGATTACTCTTTAACAAAGGATAGCAAGAGCTCTAAGAAAAAAATGATAATAACATAATTTATGTAAGTATTTACCTGATAAATTTATTTCTTTCATATTGGCAAGAGTCCATGAGCTAGTGACGTATGGGATATACAACCCTACCAGGAGGGGCAAAGTTTCCCAAACCTCAAAATGCCAATAAATACACCCCTCACCACACCCACAATTCAGTTTAACGAATAGCCAAGTAGTGGGGTGATAAAGAAAGGAGTAAAAAGCATCAACAAAGGAATTTGGAAATAATTGTGCTTTATGCAAAAAAATCATAACCACCAAAAAAAGGGTGGGCCTCATGGACTCTTGCCAATATGAAAGAAATTCATTTATCAGGTAAATTTTTACATAAATTATGTTTTCTTTCATGTAATTGGCAAGAGTCCATGAGCTAGTGACGTATGGGATATCAATACCCAAGATGTGGAACTCAACGCAAGAGTCACTAGAGAGGGAGAGATACAAATAAAGAACCGCCATTTTCCACTGAAAAAATAATTCACAACCCAAATTATAAGTTTATTCTTAAATGACAAGAAAAACTTAAAACATAAGCAGAAGAATCAAACTGAAACAGCTGCCTGAAGAACTTTTCTACCAAAAACTGCTTCTGAAGAAGCAAATACATCAAAACGGTAGAATTTAGTAAATGTATGCAAAGAGGACCAAGTCACCACTTTGCAAATCTGATCAACTGAAGCTTCATTCTTAAAAGCTCACAAAGTGGAGAGTGATCTAGTAGAATGAGCTTTAATTCTCTGAGGCGGGGCCTGACCCGACTCCAAATAAGCTTGATGAATCAAAAGCTTTAACCAAGAAGCCAAGGAAATAGCAGAAGCCTTCTGACCTTTCCTAGAACCAGAAAATATAACAAATAGACTAGAAGTCTTCCTGAAATCTTAAGTAGCTTCAACATAATATTTCAAAGCTCTCACCACATCCAAAGAATGTAAGGATCTTTCCAAAGGATTCTTATGATTAGGACTCAAGGAAGGGACAACAATTTCTCTACTAATGTTGTTAGAATTCACAACCTTAGGTAGAAATTCAAATGAAGTTCGCAAAACCGCCTTATCCTGATGAAAAATCAGAAAAGGAGATTCACAAGAAAGAGCAGATAGCTCAGAAACTCTTCTAGCAGAAGAGATGGCCAAAAGGAACAACACTTTCCAAGAAAGTAGTTTAATGTCCAAAGAATGCATAGGCTCAAATGGAGGAGCCTGTAAAGCCCTCAAAACCAAATTAAGACTCAAAGGAGGAGAGATTGATTTAATGATAGGATAGGCTTGATAAGAACCAAAGCCTGTACAAAACAGTGAATATCAGGAAGTTTGGCAATCTTTCTGTGAAATGAAACAGAAAGAGCAGAGATTTGTCCCTTCAAGGAACTTGCAGACAAACCCTTATCCAAACCATCCTGAAGAAACTGTAAAATTCTAGGAATTCTAAAAGAATGCCAAGAAAATTTATGAGAGGAACACAATGAAATATAAGTCTTCCAAACTCAATAATAAATCTTTCTAGAGACAGATTTATGAGCTTGTAACATAGTATTAATCACTGAGTCAGAGAAACCTCTATGCACTAGGCGTTCAATTTCCACACCTTCAAATTTAATGATTTTAGATCCTGATGGAAAAACGGACCTTGAGACAATAGGTCCAGCCTTAACGGAAGTGGCCAAGGTTGGCAACTGGACATCCGAACAAGATACGCATACCAAAACCTGTGAGGCCATGCTGGAGCCACCAGCAACACAAACGATTGTTTCATGATGATTTTGGAGATCACTCTTGGAAGTAGAACTGCTTCCGCCTGAAAATCCCTTGACCTGGACAGGTATCTGGGAAGTTTCTTGTTTAGATGAAAGGCCATCAGATCTATCACTGGAAGACCCCACATCTGAACAATCTGAGAAAACACATCTGGATGGAGAGACCACTCCCCCGGATATAAAGTCTGACGGCTGAGATAATCCGCCTCCCAATTGTCTACACCTGGGATATGCACCGCAGAAATTAGACAGGTGCTGGATTCCGCCAAAACAAGTATCCGAGATACTTCTTTCATAGCTTGGGGACTGTGAGTCCCACCCTGATGATTGACATATGCCACTGTTGTGATATTGTCTGTCTGAAAACAAATGAACGGTTCTCTCTTTAACATAGGCCAAAACTGAAGAGCTCTGAGAATTGCACAGAGTTCTAAAATATTGATTGGTAATCTCGCCTCTTGAGATTTCCAATCCCCTTGTGCTGTCAGAGATCTCCAAACAGCTCCCCAACCTGAAAGACTCGCATCAGTTGTGATCACAGTCCAGGTTGGCCGAACAAAAGAAGCCCCTTGAACTAAACGCTGGTGATTTAACCACCACATCAGAGAGTGTCGAACATTGGTATTTAAGGATATTAATTGTGATATCTTTGTATAATCCCTGCACCATTGATTCAGCATACAACGCTGAAGAGGTCTCATGTGAAAACGAGCAAAGGGGATCGCGTCCGATACTGCAGTCATGAGACTTAAAACTTCCATGCACATAGCCAATTTTAAACGTCTCTTGTCTGTTAGATACAGAGTCATGGACACTGAATCTATCTGGAAGCATAAAAAGGTGACCCTTGTCTGAGGAATCAAGAAACGTTTTGGTAAATTGATCCTCCAACCATGTTTCTGAAGAAACAACACTAGTTGATTCGTGTGAGATTCTGCAGAACGTAAAGACTGAGCTAGTACCAAGATAACGTCCAAATAAGGAAACAACGCAATACCCTGCTCTCTGGTTACAGAGAGCAGGGCATTGAGAACATTTTAAAAGATTCTTGGAGCTGTTGCCAGGCCAAATGGAAGAGCAACAATTTGGTAATGCTTGTCTAGAAAAGAGAATCTCAGAAACTGATAATGATCTGGATGAATCGGAATATGAAGGTATGCATCCTGCAAGTCTATCATGAAAATATAATGACCTTGCTGAACAAAAGGCCGAATAGTCCTTATAGTTACCATCTTGAAAGTTGGTACTCTTACATAACGATTCAAAATTTTCAGATCCAGAACTGGTCTGAATGAATTTTCCTTCTTTGGGACAATGAATAGATTTGAATAAAACCCCAAACCCTGTTCCTGAAAAGGAACTGGCATGATTACCCCTGATCCAGGTCTGAAACACACTTCAGGAAAGCCTGTGCTTTTACTGGATTTGCTGGGATACATGAGAGAAAAAAATCTTCTCACAGGAGGTCTTACTCTGAATCCTATTCGATACCCTTTGAGAGACAATGCTCTGAATCCAATGATTTTGGACAGAATTTATACAAACATCCTTGAAAAAACTTAATCTGCCCCCTACCAGCGGAGCTGGAATGAGGGCCCCACCTTCATGCGGACTTAGGGGCTGACTTTGGTTTCTTAAATGGCTTGGATTTATTCCAATTTGAGGAAGGCTTCCAATTGGAAACAGATTCCTTGGGGGAAGGATTAGGTTTTTGTTCCTTATTTTGACGAAAGGAACGAAAACGGTTAGAAGCCTTAGATTTACTCTTAGGTTTTTTTATCCTGAGGCAGAAAAACTCCCTTTCCCCCAGTAACAGTTGAAATAATAGAATCCAACTGAGAACCAAATAAATTATTACCTTGGAAAGAAAGAGATAATAATCTAGACTTAGATGTCATATCAGCATTCCAAGATTTAAGCCACAAAGCTCTTCTAGCTAAAATAGCTAAAGACATGGATCTAACATCAATTTTGATAATATCAAAAATGGCATCACAAATAAAATGATTAGCATGTTGCAGTAAGCGAACAATGCTAGATATGTCAGAATCCAATTCTTGTTGTGCTAAATTCTCCAACCAAAAAGTTGATGCAGCCGCAACATCAGCCAAAGAAATTGCAGGCCTAAGAAGATGACCTGAATATAAATAGGCTTTCCTTAGATAAGATTCCAGTTTCCTATCTAAAGGGTCTTTAAAAGAAGTACTATCTTACATAGGAATAGCAAGAGTAGAAATAGCCCCATCAACTTTAGGGATCTTTCCCCAAAACTCTATAGAAATTGCTGGTAAAGGATACAATTTTTTAAACCTTAAAGAAGGAATAAAAGGAGTACCTGGCTTATTCCACTCCTTTGAAATCATATCAGAAATAGCATCAGGAATAGGAGTAACCACAGGAGGTTTAAAAACAGCATTTAAACGTTTACTAGTCTTAACGTCAAGAGGACTGGCTTCCTCAATATCCAAAGTAATTAACACTTCTTTTAACAAAGAACGAATATACTCTATTTTAAATAAATAAGTAGATTTGTCAGTGTCAATATCTGAGGAAGGATCTTCTGAATCAGATAGATCCTCATCAGAGGAGGATAAATCATTATGTTGTCGGTCATTTGAAATTTCATCAACTTTATGAGAAGTTTTAAAAGACCTTTTACGTGTATTAGAAGGTGGAAATGCAGACAAAGCCATCTGAATAGAATCAGTAACAAATTCTTTAAAATTCATAGGTATATCATGTACATTAGAAGTTGAAGGAACTGCAACTGGCAATGTACTATTACTGATGGATACATTCTCTGCAAGTAAAAGTTTATCGTAAAAGTTTATCATGACAACTATTACAAATGAGATTCGGAGATATAATTTCCACAATCTTACAACAAATGCACTTAGCTTTGGTAGAACCGATGTCAGGCAGCAAAGTTCCAGCAGATACTTCTGAGACAAGATCAGATTGAGACATCTTGCAAAATGTAAAAGAAAAAACAACATATAAAGCAAAATTATCAATTTCCTTATATGACAGTTTCAGGAATGGGAAAAAAATGCAAATAGCATAGCCCTCTGACATAGAAAAAGGCAAGAGGCAAATAGCAATGGGGTAATAAATTAATGAAATATTTGGCGCCAAGTATGACGCACAACGTAACTGAAATTTTTTTGGCGCCAACAACATCCGGAAATGACACACTTGCGTCACTAACGACGCAACCCTGTGTAAGGACTCGGCATCAACTACGATGCCGGAAATGATGAACTTGCGTCAACGGACATACTTTCACGTAAAAAAATTCTCGTGCCAAGAATGACGCAATAAAGTCTAGCATTTGGCACACCCGCGGGCCTAGTACTGCCCGCAATTTGCAAGAAAAATTTAGTCAATCTGAAAAAAAGACTAAACCCCAGGTAAGAAAAAATATTTCTTAATATGTTTATTTTCCCCAAATATGAAACTGACAGTCTGCACAAGGAAATACATGAACCTGATTCATGGCAAATATAAGTACAATACATATATTTAGAACTTTATATAAATGCATAAAGTGCCAAACCATAGCGGGGGTGTCTTAAGTAATAAAAAACATACTTCCACACACCCATCCACATATAGCAGATAGCCAAACCAGTACTGAAACAGTTATCAGTAGAGGTAATGGTATATATAAGAGTATATCGTCGATCTGAAAAGGGAGGTAGGAGATGAATCTCTACGACCGATAACAGAGAAACTATGAAATAGATCCCCGTGAGGAAAACCATTGCATTCAATAAGTGATACTCTCTTCACATCCCTCTGACATTCGCTGTACTCTGAGAGGAATCGGGCTTCAAAATGCTGAGAAGCGCATGTCAATGTAGAAATCTTAAGCACAAACTTACTTCACCACCTCCATAGGAGGCAAAGTTTGTAAAACTGAATTGTGGGTGTGGTGAGGAGTGTATTTATAGGCATTTTAGGTTTGGGAAACTGTGCCCCTCCTGGTAGGATTGTATATCCCATATGTCACTAGCTCATGGACTCTTGCCAATTACATGAAAGAAATATATTGGTAAGTTGTTTAAAATCTCATGTTCTATCCAATCTATAAGTAACATTTTTACTATATTGCCCCTTTCAACTTTCACGATTCATATGGAGCTCACACTTTTTAAAAACTTTCTTACTGTACTTATATTATCAAATTAAACTTTTTTTTTGTATTCTTTGCTCATGCTTAGCTCTTTTCCATGAGGGCACCACCCCTGTCATATATAGTACACTTGTTGTATGTATTACTCACAGGTAATCAGAATGTTTCCTCTTAAATCTTGCTTAATCAGTTATTTCTTCTCATTAGCAGCTTACATTTATATTTAAATAAACAGAGCCATCTAGTGGGGAATATAACAAAATGCATTCATTAAACTGACATTCTAGTAAAAAAAATAAAGGGCTGGATTATGAGTGGAGCGCTACCAGTTCCGTGTGAGCGGAAAGCTTTTTTTTCACACTGAACGCAATTGAAGTTTATGCTTGTTAGGATAGTGCGTCCTCAGAGCTAAGGTTAACTGTTTGCAAAAACAAAAATACATAACAACGTACAGTTACACTCATACTAACTGATTAAAAATATTTTTAAAAATTCCACAAAAAAGTTATAAGGGCTCAAATCTATGAGGTGTGTACATATGTGTTTATATGTATTTACAGACATAAACACATATAAACACATAAATACATATGTACACACATATAGACATAAATATAAGTGCATTGGAGCCCTTTGTAGTTAAGTAGATAAAAACATGTAAAAGCATACTTATGCAATATTCATTTTTAATAAAGTGTTATACTGTGTATTTACTGTAAATATTCCAATGTTATGCACATAGGTATTCCTATATATTCCTATATATATATATCTGTGTATATCTATATCTATATATAATCATCTATATATTTATATACAGGTATAAATATATATTTGTGCAAAATACCTTCAGATATAGATAGAAATATGTATTTATGAATAAATAGAACATATTCTGCTATGTGAAAAGCATTGGAATGTAAAATATTCACTTGAGAATCTGTAATCGGGTTTGCACGAGTAGGGTGTTATGTTTTTCCCCACACTTATTTTGCTGCATTGACTTCTATGAGGGAATACGTTATCACACACGCAATATTCTAAGTTCGACTTTTTACGTGTCAGGTTAGCGTGGTGTCCGTTTCTTGAACTATCTTCTTTAGGGTGCATTTTAGTTTGTTCCTGGTATCCTGAATTACTGGTTCACTTTTACTTCCTTTTCGGCTAGTGATTTAGGGCTAGATTACAAGTGGCGCGCTAAAGTTAGCGCACATGATATAAGTCTATCACAAGTGCGTTAATTTGCGCATGTACAACAAATTGAAAATGAATGCCTTTGCTTGAGCGCAGTCAAATTTACTGCGCTTTTGGGTTAGCGTGACTGAAGACCTCGCCTAAAGGGTTAGGGATAAAAAAAGTTGCACCAAACACAACATAAATACATTAAAATATACAGTTACACTCATATGAACACTATCAGATAAAAATTATTCACATAAATATTAATAAAACGTTTTTAGAAGGGTTAAAAGGTATATGGCCATGTATTCGAGTGCAAAGGGCTATAATATACATTAAATATGTGTCTAAATAATAATTCTTTAATAATATTTAATGTGTTTTCATGTGTATTTACTGTAACTAACATTCCAATGATCTTTACATACAGGACAATGTTATTTTTATTATAAATACATATTTCTATATATATAGCTAAATATATATATATACCTACAGTATGTATATATCCCTATATATATATATATATATATATGTACAGATATATATTTTACATTAACATTATTACATATATATAGAAATATATATTTAATAATAAAAATTACAATTGTTTTCTATGTGAAGAACATAGGAATGTAAAATATGCGTAACAAGCTTCGGGTTTCACAATGTAGCTCTAACGCGGTGTCGGGTTAGTGCACAAGAAAACTTTGTTATCTTAAGGCGCATTATTGAAATGTTAAATTTAAAATATTAAAAAAATATTATTATCTAAACAATCCATTATTTATATATATAGGACCAGCACACTAACAATGCTTCTGAGAGCTTAAGTCAAACATCAATCATATATCCACAAATTACTCTTCTCCTCTTCAAATTTTTAAAAATATTTTTATTGTTCCAACGTTTCGGCCTTTACTTGGGCCTTTGTCAAGGTACAATATCATCACTTCTAACACAGTACTTATACCCTGATAGACCACTCCCCCACTCACTCTTACAATGCTCTTGTGTCATCTAGTGGAATAATCTGAATATTGCTGACTTTGCTCATTCCTGGATACTTCCATTTCATTATTTCTTACTAGAAAAGAATATATAAATATGACATTATATCATATGACAAAAAAATTGTCTTTTCAGGGTAGAAGTTCTATATACTATCTAGATAATATATATTTCAATCATACACATTAAGTCATAAATTCTCTAATACCTCATTCCTGATATTCTTCAGTTCTTTAAATTAATCTGTTACATTTTTAGTTCCTCAATTAAATTTATAATTTAAAGAAAACATGAGAGAGACAGATATGGATTTAAGCCTCTAGGGTGAACTGTGTCAAATTCAGAGATCCATCTTGCTTCTCTCTGTAACAGAAATGTTTTCCTGTCACCTCCTAATTTTAGAGGCAGGACTTGATCTATAGAACAACATCTGAGACTTGATACAGAATGAACCTTTTCAAGAAAATGCTTAGCTACTGGCTAATCTGATTCTCCCTTTTCTATTGCCTGTCTTATACTTGATCTGTGTACTGCCATCCCCTCTTTGAGCATACACTCCGTTTTACCTATGTACCCACATTGGCATTTGATCAAATAGACCACATATTTAGACTCAAAGTACTTGATATCATACACTTTTCCTGTATGCTATGAGTGAATGTGTTTATATACTCCTGCTTTCTTCACTAAAAAACATAATTTATGTAAGAACTTACCTGATAAATTCATTTCTTTCATATTAACAAGAGTCCATGAGCTAGTGACGTATGGGATATACATTCCTACCAGGAGGGGCAAAGTTTCCCAAACCTTAAAATGCCTATAAATACACCCCTCACCACACCCACAAATCAGTTTAACGAATAGCCAAGAAGTGGGGTGATAAGAAAAAGTGCGAAGCATATAAAATAAGGAATTGGAATAATTGTGCTTTATACAAAAAAATCATAACCACCACAAAAAAGGGTGGGCCTCATGGACTCTTGTTAATATGAAAGAAATGAATTTATCAGGTAAGTTCTTACATAAATTATGTTTTCTTTCATGTAATTAACAAGAGTCCATGAGCTAGTGACGTATGGGATAATGACTACCCAAGATGTGGATCTTTCCACACAAGAGTCACTAGAGAGGGAGGGATAAAATAAAGACAGCCAATTCCTGCTGAAAATAATCCACACCCAAAATAAAGTTTAACAAAAAACATAAGCAGAAGATTCAAACTGAAACCGCTGCCTGAAGAACTTTTCTACCAAAAACTGCTTCAGAAGAAGAAAATACATCAAAATGGTAGAATTTAGTAAAAGTATGCAAAGAAGACCAAGTTGCTGCTTTGCAGATCTGGTCAACCGAAGCTTCATTCCTAAACGCCCAGGAAGTAGATACTGACCTAGTAGAATGAGCTGTAATTCTTTGAGGCGGAGTTTTACCCGACTCAACATAGGCAAGATGAATTAAAGATTTCAACCAAGATGCCAAAGAAATGGCAGAAGCTTTCTGGCCTTTCCTAGAACCGGAAAAGATAACAAATAGACTAGAAGTCTTACGGAAAGATTTCGTAGCTTCAACATAATATTTCAAAACTCTAACAACATCCAAAGAATGCAATGATTTCTCCTTAGAATTCTTAGGATTAGGACATAATGAAGGAACCACAATTTCTCTACTAATGTTGTTGGAATTCACAACTTTAGGTAAAAATTCAAAAGAAGTTCGCAACACCGCCTTATCCTGATGAAAAATCAGAAAAGGAGACTCACACGAAAGAGCAGATAATTCAGAAACTCTTCTAGCAGAAGAGATGGCCAAAAGGAACAAAACTTTCCAAGAAAGTAATTTAATGTCCAATGAATGCATAGGTTCAAACGGAGGAGCTTGAAGAGCTCCCAGAACCAAATTCAAACTCCAAGGAGGAGAAATTGACTTAATGACAGGTTTTATACGAACCAAAGCTTGTACAAAACAATGAATATCAGGAAGAATAGCAATCTTTCTGTGAAAAAGAACAGAAAGAGCAGAGATTTGTCCTTTCAAAGAACTTGCGGACAAACCCTTATCCAAACCATCCTGAAGAAATTGTAAAATTCTCGGTATTCTAAAAGAATGCCAAGAAAAATGATGAGAAAGACACCATGAAATATAAGTCTTCCAGACTCTATAATATATCTCTCGAGATACAGATTTACGAGCCTGTAACATAGTATTAATCACGGAGTCAGAGAAACCTCTATGACCAAGAATCAAGCGTTCAATCTCCATACCTTTAAATTTAAGGATTTCAGATCCGGATGGAAAAAAGGACCTTGTGACAGAAGGTCTGGTCTTAACGGAAGAGTCCATGGCTGGCAAGATGCCATCCGGACAAGATCCGCATACCAAAACCTGTGAGGCCATGCCGGAGCTATTAGCAGAACAAACGAGCATTCCCTCAGAATCTTGGAAATTACTCTTGGAAGAAGAACTAGAGGCGGAAAGATATAGGCAGGATGATACTTCCAAGGAAGTGATAATGCATCCACTGCCTCCGCCTGAGGATCCCGGGATCTGGACAGATACCTGGGAAGTTTCTTGTTTAGATGAGAGGCCATCAGATCTATCTCTGGGAGCCCCCACAATTGAACAATCTGAAGAAATACCTCTGGGTGAAGAGACCATTCGCCCGGATGCAACGTTTGGCGACTGAGATAATCCGCTTCCCAATTGTCTACACCTGGGATATGAACCGCAGAGATTAGACAGGAGCTGGATTCCGCCCAAACCAAAATTCGAGATACTTCTTTCATAGCCAGAGGACTGTGAGTCCCTCCTTGATGATTGATGTATGCCACAGTTGTGACATTGTCTGTCTAGAAAAGAGAATCTCAGGAACTGATAATGATCTGGATGAATCGGAATATGCAGATATGCATCCTGTAAATCTATTGTGGACATATAATTCCCTTGCTGAACAAAAGGCAATATAGTCCTTACAGTTACCATCTTGAACGTTGGTATCCTTACATAACGATTCAATAATTTTAGATCCAGAACTGGTCTGAAGGAATTCTCCTTCTTTGGTACAATGAAGAGATTTAAATAAAACCCCATCCCCTGTTCCGGAACTGGAACTGGCATAATTACTCCAGCCAACTCTAGATCTGAAACACAATTCAGAAATGCTTGAGCTTTCACTGGATTTACTGGGACATGGGAAAGAAAAAATCTCTTTGCAGGAGGTCTCATCTTGAAACCAATTCTGTACCCTTCTGAAACAATGTTCTGAATCCAAAGATTGTGAACAGATTTGATCCAAATTTCTTTGAAAAAACGTAACCTGCCCCCTACCAGCTGAACTGGAATGAGGGCCGTACCTTCATGTGAACTTAGAAGCAGGCTTTGCCTTTCTAGCAGGCTTGGATTTATTCCAGACTGGAGATGGTTTCCAAACTGAAACTGCTCCTGAGGACGAAGGATCAGGCTTTTGTTCTTTGTTGAAACGAAAGGAACGAAAACGATTGTTAGCCCTGTTTTTACCTTTAGATTTTTTATCCTGTGGTAAAAAAGTTCCTTTCCCACCAGTAACCAATTTTTCTATCTAAAGGATCCTTAAACGAGGTACCATCTGACGTAGGAATGGTAGTACGTTTAGCAAGGGTAGAAATAGCCCCATCAACTTTAGGGATTTTGTCCCAAAATTCTAACCTGTCAGGCGGAACAGGATATAATTGCTTAAAACGTTTAGAAGGAGTAAATGAATTACCCAATTTATCCCATTCCTTAGCAATTACTGCAGAAATAGCATTAGGAACAGGAAAGACTTCTGGAATAACCGCAGGAGCTTTAAAAACCTTATCCAAACGTATAGAATTAGTATCAAGAGGACTAGAATCCTCTATTTCTAAAGCAATTAGTACTTCTTTAAGTAAAGAGCGAATAAATTCCATCTTAAATAAATATGAAGATTTATCAGCATCAATCTCTGAGACAGAATCCTCTGAACTAGAAGAGTCCAAAGAATCAGAATGATGGTGTTCATTTAAAAATTCATCTGTAGAGAGAGAAGATTTAAAAGACTTTTTACGTTTACTAGAAGGAGAAATAACAGACAAAGCCTTCTTTATGGATTCAGAAACAAAATCTCTTATGTTATCAGGAACATTCTGCACCTTAGATGTTGAGGGAACTGCAACAGGCAATGGTACATCACTAAAGGAAATATTATCTGCTTTAACAAGTTTGTCATGACAATTAATACAAACAACAGCTGGAGAAATAGCTACCAAAAGTTTACAGCAGATACACTTAGCTTTGGTAGATCCAGCAGGCAGTGGTTTTCCTGTAGTATCTTCTGGCTCAGATGCAACGTGAGACATCTTGCAATATGTAAGAGAAAAAACAACATATAAAGCAAAATAAATCAAATTCCTTATAAGACAGTTTCAGGAATGGGAAAAAAATGCCAAACATCAAGCTTCTAGCAACCAGAAGCAAATGAAAATGAGACTGAAATAATGTGGAGACAAAAGCGACGCCCATATTTTTTAGCGCCAAATAAGACGCCCACATTATTTGGCGCCTAAATGCTTTTGGCGCCAAAAATGACGCCACATCCGGAACGCCGACATTTTTGGCGCAAAATAACGTCAAAAAATGACGCAACTTCCGGCGACACGTATGACGCCGGAAACGGAAATGAATTTTTGCGCCAAAAAAATCCGCGCCAAAAATGACGCAATAAAATGAAGCATTTTCAGCCCCCGCGAGCCTAACAGCCCACAGGGAAAAAAGTCAAATTTTTGAGGTAAGACAAAATATGATAATTTAAAGCATAATCCCAAATATGAAACTGACTGTCTGGAAATAAGGAAAGTTGAACATTCTGAGTCAAGGCAAATAAATGTTTGAATACATATATTTAGAACTTTACAAATAAAGTGCCCAACCATAGCTTAGAGTGTCACAGAAAATAAGACTTACTTACCCCAGGACACTCATCTACATGTTTGTAGAAAGCCAAACCAGTACTGAAACGAGAATCAGTAGAGGAAATGGTAAATATAAGAGTATATCGTCGATCTGAAAAGGGAGGTAAGAGATGAATCTCTACGACCGATAACAGAGAACCTTATGAAATAGACCCCGTAGAAGGAGATCACTGCATTCAATAGGCAATACTCTCCTCACATCCCTCTGACATTCACTGCACGCTGAGAGGAAAACCGGGCTCCAACTTGCTGCGGAGCGCATATCAACGTAGAATCTAGCACAAACTTACTTCACCACCTCCCTTGGAGGCAAAGTTTGTAAAAACTGATTTGTGGGTGTGGTGAGGGGTGTATTTATAGGCATTTTAAGGTTTGGGAAACTTTGCCCCTCCTGGTAGGAATGTATATCCCATACGTCACTAGCTCATGGACTCTTGTTAATTACATGAAAGAAAATGTTTTATTGGTCTCTCATATTTATCAGTGGGATATTGAAATCTCTCTAACAAAGGGGGCCAACCTTTGTCACCTGCCTTTTACTGACTACTCTGGTAACTGATATATATGTATGTGTATATATATATACATATCAGGACACAGAGTCTACCTCTTTTATGTTTGGGCTTGAACATCTTAGTTATTTGCTTAGGGTTTTATGTACTTTAGGCGTGGAAGACCCAAAATTATTTGAGGAAAAACCTGCTAAACAAATGGATATGATTCTGAAACCTTCTGCTACATCACAGTAGGTTATTTCTGTTCCTGAGGCGTATTAAAATAATTTTCAGAGAGTGAACCAAGCCTGGTCTTCTCTTTTACTCGGTCCTCTAAATTTAATAGGATGCTTCCTTTACCGGCTTCTAATGAAGAGCTTCAAGAAACGTTTCCAGTGGTGGATAGTGCTATTACGCTTTAGCCAAATGCACTACTATTCCCTTAGAGCATAGTACATCTTTCAGGAACCATATGGACATGAAATTACCTTTCAGGCTTTTTTCAGCTAGCATTGCTTCTGTAGCAGTTTCATTTGCTCTTTGGTGTGGCTGTATAGTGTTAAGTAGTGTAGGCATTATTGCGTTGAGGGGTTATGGCGGTATAGTGGTTAAGTAGTGTAGGGGTTATTGTGGTGGGAGTTATGGCTGTATGGGGCTTAAGTACTGTAGGGGTTATTGTGGTGGAGGTTATGGTGATTTGGGGTTATTAGTGTAGGCTGCTGTGCATTTATTTTGTTGTGCAATATATTTAAAAGGATCCTTTACTTTACATAGCTACTTAGAATATTTCACCAGCATTAGAATTTTACTTTTAAATTACAAAGGTTTTTAGACAATCCTTTAATTTGTTTGGCTATTGGTCCACATAAAGGTCAAAGGGATTCAGCTTTTTGGCTAAATCTATTGATTACCAAGGTCTACTTGGAGGTAGGATAGTCTTTTTAAAAAAACAAAAAAAGAACAAAAAAACATTATAGACCATTTTTCTAGTTCAGTTTCCTCTTCTTGGATTTTCAAGAATTAAGTTTATTTTAAATAAATTTGCAAGGCAGCAACATACTTTCTCTAAATTCTACCACTTTGATGTGTTTGGTGGGAAAGTCCTTCAGGCAGCAGTGGCTAGTAATTAGGTGCCTGCCTTAAAAAAATGTTGTCCCGCCATATTACTTGTGGACTCTACAGCTTGGGTATTAGTTCCCAGGAGTGATGGTTTGTGGACTCTCCTCACCTTATGAAAGAAAACAGAATTTATGCTTACCTTATAAATTATTTTATTTTATGGTGGTGAGAGTCCATGAGACCCGTCCATTTTTATTTTTTTACTTATTTTTTTTTCTGGCAGCACTTCTAGTTTGCACCTGATTTTCCCTACTTTGTCCTTTCCTACCTTTCTACATCTCCTTCTTGGCTATACATCAGAGTAGAATACCAGAGAGGGGAAGGGATTAAGTGCTCTTAGAGCTTTGGGAATCTTAGCCTCCTCCTAGTGGCTAGTAGTTGAATCCCAGGAATGGGGCAAGTATGTTTTTTTTTTATACAAACCAAGTGTGTTTTTTAAAGTTAAACTATAGAATTGCAGGAATTGAAAGAAAATCAGCTTAGTGGCACAGAGGCAGCATATTTGTTGTGAGTGCTACTCTTGGCATTTGTGGTATGGGTTCTCCCCCCTTGGCCTAGGGAATAATTAACCAATGACTAAGACTAACACTATTGTGGTCCTACTTGCTAGATTTTATTTTAATATCCAAAAATACATTGCATAAAGATGTGCCAAAATTAACAAACTATTATCATGGTGATAAAATATATATGTTTAAATCAATTCTGCACTGGTGTGGTGAAAACAAAAATACTTATGTCAAGTTTGTCAAAATGTAGTCATGTGAATAAGCGCTTGAAATGAAATAACTAAACAAAATCTTTTAATGTTGTTTCACTATAATTGTTAGGAGCAATGCTAAATGCTCAATTATTTAAAATGAAATAATCACACAGTTATAGGTTTCGCAATAACAGGAATGTTCTATATTTATTATCTACATAAAAGTATTATCTGACTACATTTGTCTGTCTACGCCTATAAAATACAGGATGGGTGACATCCCTAGACCTAGAAAACACAGAATATGTGGAATATATTTTTTACTGTTCATTACGTATTTATTATTACCACTGTGACCTTCACGGTGTGTAAAACCAACAAAGTATAACTTAGTTACCTTTGTTTTAAACACATTTATCGAACGTGTTTCACTGCACGCTAAGCTCTAATTTGTGTGGGAATCGTTTTCATAATTTTAAGATGGAAATTACATATTATTTTTTTTTATTCTGTGCCATATTAAAAATATGTCAACGACAGCACAGAAAATATAGAGCGACAGCCCGAGGAGATAAATTAGCAGTGAATTAGGCATTCTTCACAATTGGTTGTGATTCAGAGCTATGGCCTAACCTATTATTCACAGCGTCCTGTCGCTATGGATACCGCAGCCATTGTTTGCTTTCTATAGCCCTGCATTCAAACTACTTCATGGTGACTCCATGCTCGAAATCAGGGACACTGCTCTAAAATCAAGGTCTGTATGTATTTCTTTATTATTAATTTGAGTATGAGATTTAAAATGTCTGTGTTAGAGGTATATAATTTTAGATGTGCTATATATATTTGTTTAGTTGTAAAGGAAATAACATTGTAAGATGTGTAACCTATTAGTCTAGCAGCTATTGATGTGCTTTACTATGACGAGTCTGTAATCTTCAGCTAAAACAGATATGTATGGTAATGGTTAAAAAAAGTCAGACTCATATTAGTAAATAGCAAGTATGTTTTTTTAATATAACTTCTTTGCATTTGCATTGCAAAGTTCTTTGCAGTATTATGCTGGAGCTGAATATTCCTAGCAATCTATTGGCGTATTACATGTATAAAATAGTTGAAGTCATCATAGTTCCACACTTATGTTGTGCAGTAAACTATAAAGATATATGCCCACATCAGACCTCAGATTAGATCCCTGGCCCACTTCATATGTTCATCAGACCTCAGGTCAAAAACCCTGGGAGCTTTCCAGCTAAATTTATACAAATCTTTGAAAATATTAAAATTTCCTTCCAATGGCCATTATATTTAGAGAGAAAGTAAAATTAAGGAACATTATATGATATTGACAGGATTTAAAAAAAAAAAAAAAAGTATTTTACTTCCCCAATCAGTAAATAATATTGCACTAGAGTTATATCAGACAAACAGGTTTACAGAAGCTGCTTTATAGGGACAGTTTGGTCAAAAATAAATCTTTATGATTCAGATAGGGCATGTAATTTAAACAACTTTCCAATTCACTTTTATCATCAAATTTGCTTTGTTCTGTTGGTATTCTTAGTTGAAAGCTAATCACGTGCTAATTTTTAGCCTCTGAAGGCTGTCTCTTATCTGAATGCATTTGACAGTTTTTCACAGCTAAAGGGCGTTAGTTCATGTGTGCCATATAGATAACATTGTGCTCATGCCCGTGGATCGGACACTGATTGGTTAAAATGCAAGTCTGTCAAAAGTTGGGGGCAGTCTGCAGAAGCTTAGATACAAGGTAATCACTAAGGTAAAAACGACAAGGAAGTTGGTTTCTTATTCAAGCTGTTTCTTATTCGTGAAATTCTGTTTCTTATTCATGGAAGTTGGTTTCTTATTCATTTTTTTTGTCAGACTGCTTTAAATTGACTTTAAAATAAAAATATAGGTTTTATTTATATAATAATATGATTCCTATAATGTAGTTACACAGAGGTGGAATCCCTTTATACAACAATAGAATATACAAACTTGAAAAAAGGGCATACGTTGGCACCAATACAAATATTACTATTTTGAATAAGTAACAGATATTTTCAAAGGGTTAATAAACATTGGGCCACTGATTTCACTATGAATATATACAGGTTAGATCCCCCTCCATGACATGCAATTGCTTTTAGCCTGGCCCAATGCTGTTTTTGGCACAAAAATTGATGCCAACCCTGGCATAAGTGCTCTAATCCTCATTTTTGAATAAGTAACATATATTTTCAAAGGGTTAATAACCATTGGGCCACTGATTTCACTATGAAATATACAGGGTAGATCCCCCTCCATGCCATGCAATTGTTTTTAGCCTGGCCCAATGGTGTTTTTGGCACATACATTGATGCCAACCCTGGCATAGGTGACATAATTCTCATTTTTTAATAAGTAACAGATATTTTCAAAGGGTTAATAACCATTGGGCCACTGATTTCACTATAAATAAATACAGGTTAGATCTCCCTCCATGACATGCAATTGTTTTTAGCCTGGCCCAATGGTGTTTTGGGCACAGAAATTGATGCCAACCCTGGCATAGGTGACATAATTCTCATTTTTTAATAAGTAACAGATATTTTCAAAGGGTTAATAACCATTGGGCCACTGATTTCACTATGAATATATACAGGGTAGATCCCCCTCCATGCCATGCAATTGTTTGTAGCCTGGCCCAATGGTGTTTTGGGCACAGTAATTGATGCCAACCCTGGCATAGGTGACATAATTCTCATTTTTTAATAAGTAACAGATATTTTCAAAGGGTTAATAACCATTGGGCCACTGATTTCACTATGAATATATACAGCTTGAATAAGAAACCAACTTCCTTGTCGTAAGGTAAAAAGTATATATATATATATATTAATATAACTGTGTTGGTTCTGCAAAACTAAGGAATGTGATTATCTATCCTTTTAAACAAAAAAATATTCTGGAGTAGACTGTCCCTTTAAAGGGACAGTAAACCCCTTGTAATTATAATAACACATTAACATCCTCATTCCTGCAATTATTTTTCAATAGCCAAACTCTGCCCACCATTTGCCTTAATAGAAGGAGCCAATTTGGGCTTTAGTCGTGCATTTCAAGTTCTGAGCATTAGAAACTGCTCAATTTTCAGAGCTAAATTACATGAAAAGGGGCCAAATAAATAATGAAAATATATTGCAAAGTCATTTCATTATGCATAAATAAACATTTTATAAACAAATCTCAAAATGTTTTACTGTCCCTTTAAGAGTAAGAAGAAGCTGGGAAAAAAGTTGAATAAAAGTTATTCATAATCTGCCTAATCAATCATGAAATATAGCTATATACCCTGACACCATGAGATTATATAGCTGTCATATACTGAGCATCAAGGTCAAGCTGTAGTTGTTCTCAGCTCTGATTACATCACATATTACAACAAATAATTCTTTGGCACAAGATATGATGTATTGCCTGTACTCCTTTTCTGAAACATATTCATTTTCTATCACTGCATTATATTTCTCTTGTAAGGTGTATCCAGTCCACGGATCATCCATTACATGTGGGATATTCTCATTCCCAACAGGAAGTTGCAAGAGGACACCCACAGCAGAGCTGTAATATAGCTCCTCCCCTAACTGTCATAGCCAGTCATTCTCTTGCAACTCTCAACAAGCTAGGACGTTGCAGGAGAGAGTGGTTAAATATAGCTAGTTTATTTTCTTCAATCAAAAGTTTGTTATTTTTAAATAGTCCCGGAGTTGTGCTATTTTATCTCAGGCAGTAAATAGAAGAAGAATCTGCCTGAGGTTTCTATGATCTTAGCAGGTTGTAACTAAGATCCATTGCTATTCTCACATATGTCTGAGGGGATTACACAGATGAGGTAACTTCAGCGAGAGAATGGCGTGCAGTTTATTCTGCTATCAGGTATGTGCAGTTATATTTTTTTCTAGAGATGGAAAACACTAGAAAATGCTGCTGATACCGGATTAATGTAAGTTAAGCCTGAATACAGTG
The DNA here is from genome assembly GCF_027579735.1 of Bombina bombina. Taxonomy (NCBI): domain Eukaryota; kingdom Metazoa; phylum Chordata; class Amphibia; order Anura; family Bombinatoridae; genus Bombina; species Bombina bombina. The sequence continues at coordinate 355,771,616 of NC_069500.1, read as the reverse complement.
ATTTAATAACGACTGGTATCATGCTTACTCCCAGGGGTAATACCCTTATGATATTTACAATATAAAACGTTTTCTGGCATGTTTAATCGTTTTTATATATGCTTTGGTGATAAAACTTTATTGGGGCCTAGTTTTTTCCACATGGCTGGCTTAAATTTTGACTAGAAACAATTTCCACTGTTGTAGTATAAAAGTTACAGTTGGTGCAGTTAAAATTACAAACTGTGACATCCAGCTTCCCTCAAAGGCCCTCTGAATGCTATAGACATCTCTAAAGGGCCCAAAGGCTTTCCAAAGTCGTTTATTGGGGAAGGTAGGGCCACAGCTTGCTGTGGCAGTTGGTTGTGACTGTTAAAAAACGTCTATTTTGCTATTCTGTATAAACATGTCTGACAAAGAAGAAACTCCTTGTTTATTATGTTTAAAAGCCATGGTGGAACCCCCTCTTGAAATCAGTACATTTGGTACACATTCTATTTTATGCAATAAAGATCATTTTCTGTCTTTAAAAATGTATCACCAGAGGAATCTGACGAGGGGGAAGTTATGCCGACTAACTTTCCCCACGTGTCAGACCCTTTGACTCCCTCTTAAGGGACTCACGCTCAAATGGCGCCAAGTACATCTAGGGCGCCCATAGCGTTTACTTTACAAGACATGGCGGCAGTCATGGATAATACACTGTCAGCGGTATTAGCCAGACTACCTGAACTTAGAGGTAAGCGAGATAGCTCTGGGGTGAGACAAAACTCAGAGCATACTGACGCTTTAAGAACCATGTCTGATACTGCCTCACAATATGCAGAAGCTGAGGAAAGAGAGCTTCAGTCAGTGGGTGATGTTAATGAAAGATACCTGATTATAATATTTCTACATATAAATTTAAGCTTGAACACCTCCGCGTGTTGTTTAGGGAGGTTTTAGCTGCTCTGAATGACTGTGATACCATTGCAGTGCCAGAGAAATTGTGTAGACTGGATAAATACTTTGCAGTGCCGGTGTGTACTGATGTTTTTCCAAATACCTAAAAGGTTTACAGAAATTATTAATAAGGAATGGGATAGACCAGGTGTGCCGTTCTCTTCCCCTCCTATTTTTAGAAAAATGTTTCCAATAGACGCCACCACATGGGACTTATGGCAGACAGTCCCTAAGGTGGAGGGAGCAGTTTCTACTCTAGTAAAGCGTACTACTATCCCTGTCGAGGACAGTTGTGCTTTTTTTTTTTTTTTTTAGATCCAATGGATAAAAAATTAGAGGTTACCTTAAGAAAATATTTATTCAACAAGGTTTTATCCTACAGCCCCTTGCATGCATTGCCCCTGTCACTGCTGCTGCGGCGTACTGGTTTGAGTCTCTGGGAGAGGCTTTACAGGTAGCGACTCCATTGGATGACATACTTGGAAAACTTAGAGCACTTAAGCGAGCCAATTCTTTTATTCTGATGCCATTGTTCATTTGACTAAACTAACGGCTAAGAATTCTGGTTTTGCTATACAGGCGCGCAGAGCGCTATGGCTTAGATCATGGTCAGCTGACGTGACTTCAAAATCTAAGCTACTTAACATTCCCTCCTATTCGGGCCTGGTTGAAGGAGATTATTGCTAATATCACTGGAGGAAAAGGTCATGCCCTTCCTCAGGAGGCCTTTAAAAATGAGGCTTCTTTTGATCAGATTTGCAAGGCGACGACTTGGTCTTCGCTTCATATTTTTTAAAAATTTTACAAATTTTATACTTTTGCTTCTTCGGAGGCTATATTTGGGAGAAAGGTTTTACGGGCAGTGGTTCCTTCCATTTAAGTTCCTGCCTTGTCCCTCCCTTCATCCGTGTACTTTAGCTTTGGTATTGGTATCCCACAAGTAATGGATGATCCGTGGACTGGATACACCTTACAAGAGAAAACACAATTTATGCTCACCTGATAAATTTATTTCTCTTGTGGTGTATCCAGTCCACGGCCCGCCCTGTCATTTTAAGGCAGGTAATTTTTAAATTTAAACTACAGTAACCACTGCACCCTATGGTTCCTCCTTTCTCGGCTTGTTTTCGGTCGAATGACTGGCTATGACAGTTAGGGGAGGAGCTATATTACAGCTCTGCTGTGGGTGTCCTCTTGCAACTTCCTGTTGGGAATGAGAATATCCCATAAGTAATGGATGATCCGTGGACTGGATACACCACAAGAGAAATAAATTTATCAGGTGAGCATAAATTGTGTTTTGAAATTACACTGGTTTATGTTAATTTCAAAGGTTGCCAGGGGTTATTCCAAAACAGTGTTTTTTAGCTGACCATATTGCCGCTTTAAAAAGGGACACATATGAAAAATACATATGTCAGGGCTGTTTTCAGGGCTGTTTAAAGAAATGGTTTTGTATAAGAACCCTCACATATGTATTTTTCATATGTGTTCCTTCTTAAAGCGGCAATATGGTCAGCCTACATATAAGGGACAAACATGAGGGTCAGTCATATTTGCCAACTGTTTCCATTTTCTGGGACAGTTCTGGTTCTTGACTCCTGTCCTGTGATATAATTCTCCCAGAAGTCTGTTCCCCATTGAAGAAACCGTCCCTGATGTGTGGGTTTGATATGGTTGCCTGACTGTGAGAATTTAGACATGGTGTATTTGTTGGACTTATGAACGTACAGTATTTGTTTGCATATTGGGACATTTGATTCTCCTGCACTTGAGAACAACAGGATAATAAAAGGGTATTTCTCATATGGTGAACTTGCATCAGTGTGTCCTGCAGTTGAATGATTAGAATAAATAATACAATATTTAACCCCTTCACTACCAGGACTTTCAGCATTTTTGCTATCACTCAATTTAAACAGAAATATAGCCTTCTTTTCTTTTATTTACCTGTCAAAACTATATATATATATATATATATATATATATTTTTTTTTTTTATTTTTTTTTAAGGTATTGATCTTGGCTCATTTTAGTATATTTCATGCCACCTTTTCACCGCCAAATGCGATCAAATAAAATAAAAAAATAAATAAAAATTGTTTCCACAAACTTTGGGTTTCTCACTGAAATTATTTATATACTGCTTGTGCAATCATGGCACAAATGGTTGTAAAAACATCTCTGGCATCCCCTTTGTTCAGAAATAGCTGATCTATATGGCTTTGCCATTGCTAGTTTTCGGTAATTAGGCCACTTATTGCAGCTGCGCAGCACACTTCTTTTATTCCTGGCAGTGAATGGGGTTAATTAGGAGGCCTGTAAGGTTAATTTTAGCTTTAATGTAGGGATTACCCTCCCACCTGACACTTCCCATCCCCTGATTCCTCTTAAACAGCTCTCTTCCCTCCCCCACCCCCCACTGGTCAAGCCCATCTTATGTACTGGCAGACAGTCTGCCAATAAAAAAAAATTAAAACTTTTTTTCTTCTGTTATGTGTGATCAGTCCACGGGTCATCATTACTTCTGGGATATAACTCCTCCCCAACAGGAAATGCAAGAGGATTCACCCAGCAGAGCTGCATATAGCTCCTCCCCTCTACGTCAGTCCCAGTCATTCTCTTGCACCCAACGACTAGATAGGATGTGTGAGAGGACTATGGTGATTATACTTAGTTTTTATGACTTCAATCAAAAGTTTGTTATTTTACAATAGCACCGGAGCGTGTTATTACTTCTCTGGCAGAGTTTGAGGAAGAATCTACCAGAGTTTTTTACTATGATTTTAACCGGAGTAGTTAAGATCATATTGCTGTTCTCGGCCATCTGAGGGAGGTAAAAGCTTCAGATCAGGGGACAGCGGGCAGATGAATCTGCATTGAGGTATGTTGCAGTTTTTATTTTCTGAATGGAATTGATGAGAAAATCCTGCCATACCGTTATAATGACATGTATGTATACACTTCAGTATTCTGGGGATGGTATTTCACCGGAACTACTCTGTTAAAAGTCACTAATCCTTTTAATAAGTATTTATCATGTTAAACGTTTTTGCTGGAATGTAGAATCGTTTACATTTCTGAGGTACTGAGTGAATAAATATTTGGGCATTATTTTCCACTTGGCAGTTGTTTTGGTTCTAATTGTGATAGTTTCGTTTCTCTTCACTGCTGTGTGTGAGGGGGAGGGCCGTTTTTGGCGCTCTTTGCTACGCATCAAAAAATTCAATTCAGTTAATCTTATTTTTCCTGCATGATCCGGTTCATCTCTGACAGATCTCAGGGGTCTTCAAACTTCTTTGGAGGGAGGTAGATTCTCTCAGCAGAGCTGTGAGAATTTTATATTGACTGTGAATAAAAACGTTGCTCTGTAATTTTTATGTCAAATTTAATTAATGTTATTTTACTAATGGGAACAAACCTTTGCTAAAAGTTGTGTTGTTTTAAAGTTTGATGCTATAACTGTTTTTCAGTTCATTATTTCAACTGTCATTTAATCGTTTAGTACCTCTTTGAGGCACAGTACGTTTTTGCTAAAAAAGATTATAACCAAGTTGCAAGTTTATTGCTAGTGTGTTAAACATGTCTGACTCAGAGGAAGATATCTGTGTCATTTGTTCCAATGCCAAGGTGGAGCCCAATAGAAATTTATGTACTAACTGTATTGATGCTACTTTAAATAAAAGTCAATCTGTACAATGTGAACAAATTTCACCAAACAGCGAGGGGAGAGTTATGCCGACTAACTCGCCTCACGCGGCAGTACCTGCATCTCCCGCCCGGGAGGTGCGTGATATTATGGCGCCTAGTACATCTGGGCGGCCATTACAGATAACATTACAAGACATGGCTACTGTTATGACTGAAGTTTTGTCTAAATTACCAGAACTAAGAGGCAAGCGTGATCACTCTGGGGTGAGAACAGAGTGCGCTGACAATACTAGGGCCATGTCTGATACTGCGTCACAGCTTGCAGAGCATGAGGACGGAGAGCTTCATTCTGTGGGTGACGGTTCTGATCCAAACAGATTGGATTCAGATATTTCAAATTTTAAATTTAAATTGGAGAACCTCCGTGTATTACTAGGGGAGGTCTTAGCAGCTCTCAATGATTGTAACACCGTTGCAATACCAGAGAAACTGTGTAGGTTGGATAAATACTTTGCGGTACCGGCGAGTACTGACGTTTTTCCTATACCTAAGAGACTAACTGAAATTGTTACTAAGGAGTGGGATAGACCCGGTGTGCCGTTCTCACCCCCTCCAATATTTAGAAAGATGTTTCCAATAGACGCCACCACTCGGGACTTATGGCAAACGGTCCCTAAGGTGGAGGGAGCAGTTTCTACTTTAGCTAAGCGTACCACTATCCCGGTGGAGGATAGCTGTGCCTTTTCAGATCCAATGGATAAAAAACTAGAGGGTTACCTTAAGAAAATGTTTGTTCAACAAGGTTTTATATTGCAACCCCTTGCATGTATCGCGCCGATTACGGCTGCGGCAGCATTTTGGATTGAGTCTCTGGAAGAGAACCTTAGCTCATCTACGCTAGACGACATTACGGACAGGCTTAGAGTCCTTAAACTAGCTAATTCATTCATTTCGGAGGCCGTAGTACATTTAACCAAACTTACGGCTAAGAACTCAGGATTCGCCATACAGGCACGTAGGGCGCTGTGGCTAAAATCCTGGTCAGCTGATGTTACTTCTAAGTCCAAATTACTTAATATACCTTTCAAGGGGCAGTCTTTATTTGGGCCCGGTTTGAAAGAAATTATCGCTGACATTACAGGAGGTAAGGGCCACGCCCTACCTCAAGACAAAGCCAAAGCTAAGGCTAGACAGTCTAATTTTCGTCCCTTTCGGAATTTCAAAACAGGAGCAGCATCAACCTCCACTGCACCAAAACAGGAGGGAGCTGTTGCTCGTTACAGGCAAGGCTGGAAGCCTAACCAGTCCTGGAACAAGAGCAAGCAGGCCAGGAAACCTGCTGCTGCCCCAAAGACAGCATGAACCGAGAGCCCCCGATCCGGGACCGGATCTAGTGGGGGGCAGACTTTCTCTCTTCGCCCAGGCCTGGGCAAGAGATGTTCAGGATCCCTGGGCGCTAGAGATCATATCTCAGGGATACCTTCTAGACTTCAAATTATCTCCCCCAAGAGGGAGATTTCATCTGTCAAGGTTGTCAACAAACCAGATAAAGAAAGAAGCGTTTCTACGCTGTGTACAAGATCTGTTATTAATGGGAGTGATCCATCCGGTTCCGCGGTCGGAACAAGGACAAGGGTTCTACTCAAACCTGTTTGTGGTTCCCAAAAAAGAGGGAACTTTCAGGCCAATCTTAGATTTAAAGATTCTAAACAAATTCCTAAGAGTTCCATCGTTCAAAATGGAAACTATTCGGACAATCTTACCCATGATCCAAAAGGGTCAGTACATGACCACAGTGGATTTAAAAGATGCTTACCTTCACATACCGATTCACAAGGATCATCACCGGTATCTAAGGTTTGCCTTCTTAGACAGGCACTACCAGTTTGTAGCTCTTCCATTCGGATTGGCTACGGCTCCAAGAATCTTCACAAAGGTTCTGGGTGCCCTTCTGGCGGTACTAAGACCGCGAGGGATTTCGGTAGCTCCGTACCTAGACGACATTCTAATACAAGCTTCAAGCTTTCAAACTGCCAAGTCTCATACAGAGTTAGTTCTGGCATTTCTAAGGTCGCATGGATGGAAAGTGAACGAAAAGAAGAGTTCTCTTTTTCCTCTCACAAGAGTTCCATTCTTGGGGACTCTTATAGATTCTGTAGAAATGAAGATTTACCTGACAGAAGACAGGTTAACAAAACTTCAAAATGCATGCCGTGTCCTTCATTCCATTCAACACCCGTCAGTAGCTCAATGCATGGAGGTGATCGGCTTAATGGTAGCGGCAATGGACATAGTACCTTTTGCACGCCTACACCTCAGACCGCTGCAATTGTGCATGCTAAGTCAGTGGAATGGGGATTACTCAGATTTGTCCCCTACTCTGAATCTGAATCAAGAGACCAGAAATTCTCTTCTATGGTGGCTTTATCGGCCACACCTGTCCAGGGGGATGCCATTCAGCAGGCCAGACTGGACAATTGTAACAACAGACGCCAGCCTACTAGGTTGGGGCGCTGTCTGGAATTCTCTGAAGGCTCAGGGACTATGGAATCAGGAGGAGAGTCTCCTTCCAATAAACATCCTGGAATTGAGAGCAGTTCTCAATGCCCTTCTGACTTGGCCCCAATTAACAACTCGGGGGTTCATCAGGTTTCAGTCGGACAACATCACGACTGTAGCTTACATCAACCATCAGGGAGGGACAAGAAGCTCCCTAGCAATGATGGAAGTATCAAAGATAATTCGCTGGGCAGAGTCTCACTCTTGCCACCTATCAGCAATCCACATCCCGGGAGTGGAGAACTGGGAGGCGGATTTCTTGAGTCGCCAGACTTTTCATCCGGGGGAGTGGGAACTTCATCCGGAGGTCTTTGCCCAAATACTTCGACGTTGGGGCAAACCAGAGATAGATCTCATGGCGTCTCGCCAGAACGCCAAACTTCCTCTCTACGGGTCCAGATCCAGGGATCCGGGAGCGGTTCTGATAGATGCTTTGACAGCACCTTGGAACTTCGGGATGGCCTATGTGTTCCCACCCTTCCCGCTGCTTCCTCGATTGATTGCCAAAATCAAACAGGAGAGAGCATCAGTGATTCTAATAGCGCCTGCATGGCCACGCAGGACTTGGTATGCAGATCTAGTGGACATGTCATCCTGTCCGCCTTGGTCTCTACCTCTAAGACAGGACCTTCTGATACAGGGTCCATTCAAACATCAAAATCTAACTTCTCTGAAGCTGACTGCTTGGAAATTGAACGCTTGATTTTATCAAAACGTGGTTTTTCTGAGTCGGTTATTGATACCCTGATACAGGCTAGGAAGCCTGTTACCAGAAGGATTTACCATAAAATATGGCGTAAATACCTATACTGGTGCGAGTCCAAAGGTTACTCTTGGAGTAAGGTTAGGATCGCTAGGATATTGTCCTTTCTACAAGAAGGTTTAGAAAAGGGTCTATCAGCTAGTTCATTAAAGGGACAGATTTCAGCTCTGTCCATCTTGTTACACAGGCGTCTGTCAGAAAATCCAGACGTCCAGGCCTTTTGTCAGGCTTTAGCTAGGATCAAGCCTGTGTTTAAAGCTGTTGCTCCGCCATGGAGTTTAAACTTAGTTCTTAACGTTTTACAGGGTGTTCCGTTTGAACCCCTTCATTCCATTGATATAAAATTGTTATCTTGGAAAGTTCTGTTTTTAATGGCTATTTCCTCGGCTCGAAGAGTCTCTGAGTTATCAGCCTTACATTGTGATTCTCCTTATCTGATTTTTCACTCAGACAAGGTAGTTCTGCGTACTAAACCTGGGTTCTTACCTAAGGTAGTCACTAACAGGAATATCAATCAAGAGATTGTTGTTCCATCCTTGTGTCCAAATCCTTCTTCAAAGAAGGAACGTCTTCTACACAATCTGGATGTAGTTCGTGCCCTCAAGTTCTACTTGCAGGCAACTAAAGATTTTCGCCAAACTTCTTCCCTGTTTGTCGTTTATTCTGGACAGAGGAGAGGTCAAAAAGCTTCTGCTACCTCTCTCTCTTTTTGGCTTCGTAGCATAATACGTTTAGCCTATGAGACTGCTGGACAGCAGCCTCCTGAAAGAATTACAGCTCACTCCACTAGAGCTGTGGCTTCCACTTGGGCCTTTAAGAATGAGGCCTCTGTTGAACAGATTTGCAAGGCTGCAACTTGGTCTTCGCTTCATACTTTTTCCAAATTTTACAAATTTGACACTTTTGCTTCTTCGGAGGCTATTTTTGGGAGAAAGGTTCTTCAGGCAGTGGTTCCTTCTGTATAATGAGCCTGCCTATCCCTCCCGTCATCCGTGTACTTTTGCTTTGGTATTGGTATCCCAGAAGTAATGATGACCCGTGGACTGATCACACATAACAGAAGAAAACATAATTTATGCTTACCTGATAAATTCCTTTCTTCTGTTGTGTGATCAGTCCACGGCCCCGCCCTGTTTTAAGGCAGGTAAATATCTTTTAAATTATACTCCAGTCACCACTTCACCCTTGGTTACTCCTTTCTCGTTGATTCTTGGTCGAATGACTGGGACTGACGTAGAGGGGAGGAGCTATATGCAGCTCTGCTGGGTGAATCCTCTTGCATTTCCTGTTGGGGAGGAGTTATATCCCAGAAGTAATGATGACCCGTGGACTGATCACACAACAGAAGAAAGGAATTTATCAGGTAAGCATAAATTATGTTTTTTTATAATTTTTTATTTTATTTTTTTCTGCAGTGTAGGATCGCCCTACCCCTCCAACATCCCTGATCCCCCCTCACACTCTGGCTTCATATATGCAACAGATGCGTGAAGCTTCAGGTGCTCCAGCTCTCGGCTGTAACTTAAAGGTACATGAAACCCAAAAAATTTCTTTCATGATTCAGATAGAGAACAACTTTCTAATTTACTTCTATTATCTAATCTGTGTCATTCTCTTGGTATTTTGAAGGAGCAGCAATGCACTACTAGTTTCTAACTGAACACATGGGTGAGCCAATCACCTTCAAAATATATATGCAGCCACCAATCAACAGCTAGAACCTAGATAAACCTTTCCGCAAATGATAGCAAGAGAAGGAAGCAAATTAAATAATAGAAGTAAATTGGAAAGTTGTTTAAAATTGTATTCTCTATCTGAATCATGAAAGAAAAATGTTGGGTTTCATGTCCCTTTAACAGCCGAGAATGCTGGAGCTTCCTGAAGCGAAGATGTATATATATATATATATATATATATATATATATATACGTCTTACAGTACGACAGGCTTATTGAGTTAAGGGGTTAATAAACTGTTTTATGCATAAATACAGTTACAATTGTATACAATTATTGATACAACAATGTCCAAGTATACAGTTAAAAGAAAAAACTACTTTAAATAAGTAACTGGAGCAATAAAGTTAAATATAAACAAGATTATGTCCTTCCAAGTCTTCTGACATTCCCACTATATATCTATATCTATATCTATATATATATATATATATATATATATATATATATATATATATATATATATATATATATATTCCAAGGAAAACAAGGGAAATAGTTCTACTGGAGAAATTTACCATTTGAACTAAAGTATTTATCCTATAAAGATTTCAATGAGTCATATCTATCTAAATGGGAATTGTAATCATACAGTGACATCTCTCTATCAAGATGGGGGTATAAACTTACGTAACTCATTCTTTTATATGGGGGATATCTGCTTGTTTCCACCTATAAGGGATGAGTTAGGTTACACTATTTATTAAAATGTGAAATAATTATGTCTTCAACTTACATTTAGGGCTAGACTACAAGTGGAGTGCAAAATATCTCTTTCATGAAAGCAATATTTACACTTCACTTAGTAATACCAGCGCACGCAAATGTGTGCTTATATTACAAGTTAGGTGCAATGCTAACTCGACCTCGCGTCTGCATTGAATGGAAGCTTTGCGCTCATTAGAGCGCGCTTCCATATGCTTCAATGGGAGCCTCGTTCTCATTTTATTTTCCTTTCATGATTCAGATAGAGCATGCAATTTAAAACAGCTTTCTAATTTACTTCTATTATCATTTTTCTTTGTTCTCTTGATATCTTATGTTGAAAAGTAGGGACGTATTCTTAGGATCCTGCCCATTGCTAGAGTACTATATGGCAGCAGTTTTGCAAGAATTATATCCATTTGCAAGCACACTAGATGGCAGCACTATTTCCTACCTAGGTTTCGCTGCAACAAAGAATATCATGGGAACTAAGCAAATTTGATAATAGAAGTAAATTGGAAACTTTTTAAAAATGTTATGCTCCGTCTGAATCACAAAATAACATTTTTGGACTTTATATCCCTTTAATTGATTGCTCTATAGCAGATCCTCAAACTTGGCCCTCCAGAGGTTTTGGAACTACATTTCCCATGATGCTAGTTCCAAAACCTCTGGAAGCCAAGTTTGAGGATGTCTGCTCTATAGCAAAGTGTCACTGGAATATTTGTTGTAATGTTCCCCACTCTGGGTCCGTCTTCTCTTCTATTTCTGCTGTGCTTGCATACCTCAGCCATCATGTATCTCATTCTACAGTGGATCAGAACACACATGTCTCATTCCCTTTCTGAGACCATTTTGTTCTACTCAGTTTTTCTCGCCTCATCCTGCTATGCCTCTCTAACCAACCCTTATCTACCTCATCCATCAGTCTCCTTACCTGCTCTCTATCTTGTACATCAAAGTCCCATAAGTCTCTACTTTTGGTTCAGCACCCTGGATAGCACTTGCTGATTGGTGGCTACTTTTAGCCACCAATCAGCAAGCGCTACCCAGGTGCTTAACAAAAAATGGGTCGGCTCCTTAGCTTAGATTCCCGCTTTTTCGAATAAAGATAGCAAGAGTACAAAGTAAATTTGATAATAGGAGTAAATTAGAAAGTTGCTTAAAATTGCATGCTCTATCTGAATCATGAAATAAAACAATAATGTACAATTCTGCCAGCCCTGTGTCCTGAAGCTTTTTTTCACAACAGGTCCAATCAGTCAGTTATATACTATATACACTGCTTCCCAGGCTTTGTCCCAAAGACGTTTTTTTGAAGAAAAAGAAAAAAAAAAAAAAAAAAAAAGCTTAAGGGGCCTATTTAACAAAGGTCTGTCGGACCTGATCCGACAGTGCGGATCAGGTCCGACAGACCTCGCTGAATGCGGAGAGCAATACGCTCTCCATATTCAGCATTGCACAAGCAGCTCTTGTGAGCTGCTGGTGCAACGCCGCCCCCTGCAGATTCGCGGCCATTCGGCCGCCAGCAGGGGGTGTTAATCAACCCAATCTGGTTGAATTGCGGCGATGTCTGTCCGCCTGCTCAGAGCAGAAGGACAGGTTATGGAGCAGCGGTCTTTAGACCGCTGCTTCATAACTGGTGTTTCTGGGGAACCTGCAGGCTCGCCAGAAACACGGGCCCTCAAGCTTCATCCGGAGCTTGATAAATGGGCCCCTTATTGTACATAAACACTTAGGGAAAACTTGTGACTTGCATGTGTGGTCTACACTGAGCTTCTAAGCCTCAACCTCACATGAACTTAGCATTCCAACTCTCCACTATTCCGTTCTGTCCGTTTAATGCCCTCCTCTTCTTTTCTTTATATAAATATTTGATTACTGAGAAGGATATGGTAATCCAGAAAGTCAAATAAGGTTTGGTTAAGTGGTTTGTGTCATGGAATAACAGATAGAATAATGGTGCATACATGGGATATAATGTACATTACATTCCCAACAAAATGATAAAAAGTTTCCTTTAATGCATGTATCTGTAATTGCAGAGTTTCTATTCAATATGCCCTTTGTAAAGAGCCCAAGGATGGTGGAACCTTTATGGATGGAATGGGACAGGAAAGCACAAAAGTCTGGCCTAAGACATTCGGTGTATAGTGTAAATGGAGATCATTATACAGGAGAGTGGCTCAACAATTTAAAACATGGTAAGATGCACCCAACTTTAAAATCTAATTGAGAGGTAACTACAATGTGTTCATCTACTGAAGACCTCATCCTTTGTCCTACCGGTTGTAGTTGGCAAATTTTATTTTCAGGGGCCATTAGCTTCCTTGGTTGTTGATAGGCCATGTTTAAATACATTTATATGCATGAATATGGTCAAAATGTACTGGATTTTAAAAGTATGTAATGATTTGGAAAAGCATTTTCAAAGACCTTTACAATGAAAGCGTATACCATTTTAAACAAATGAATCGCTTAAATATGCAAGAAAATGAACCAAAATGACTATGGGATGAAACCCTTCCTGGATAGTAAGAATATTCTCTTAAACCGAACAATTTCTGAGCAAATCTTTCTCCTTTCTTCGATCCCTCTTACAATCTTCACCTCCTTCCATTTTTACATGCACGAAACGTCAACATTTATCTTAAAGGGACAGGAAACTCCAAAATGTTCTTTCATGATTTGGATAGAACATACAATTAGCAGCAGCTCTCACTATTGTAGGATATGTGCGTATTCTTTTTTAACAAGGGATACCAAGAGAACAATGCACATTTGAAAATAGAAGGGAATTTAAAAGTGTTTTAAAATTACATACTCATGTAAGTTTTATATTGACTTTCTGATCCCTTTAAGGGAAACAGTCAATAGTGTAGCTCACACATACTATTGCAACATACTTTGAAAAAATAACTCCTATATAACACTCTGTCATTGACATACCCTCTCTATCTGACACACTCCTATATATTACTCTATGTCACTGACATACCCTCTCCATCTGACACACTCCTATATAACACTCTCTGTCACTGACATACCCTCTCCATCTGACACACTCCTATATATTACTCTCTGTCACTGACATACCCTCTCTATCTGACACACTCCTATATAACACTCTGTGTCACTGACATACCCTCTCCATCTGACACACTCCTATATAACACTCTCTGTCACTAACATACCCTCTCCATCTGACACACTCCTATATATTACTCTATGTCACTGCCATACCCTCTCCATCTGACACACTCCTATATATTACTCTATCTCACTGACATACCCTCTCCATCTGACACAATCCTGTATATTACTCTCTGTCACTGACATACCCTCTCCATCTGACACAATCCTATATAACACTCTCTGTCACTGACATACCCTCTCCATCTGACACACTCCTATATATTACTCTGTCACTGACATACCCTCTCCATCTGACACAATCCTATATATTACTCTATGTCACTGAGATACCCTCTCCATCTGACACAATCCTATATAACACGATCTGTCATAGATGTACCCTCTCCGCCTTACACACTCTCCTATATAACACTCTCTGTCACTGACGTACCGTCTCCATCTGACACAATCCTATATATTACTCTATGTCACTGACATACCCTCTCCATCTGACACACTCCTATATATTACTCTATGTCACTGACATACCATCTCTATCTGACACACTCCTATTTATTACTCTATGTCACTGACATACCCTCTCTATCTGACACACTCCTATATATTACTCTATGTCACTGACATACCCTCTCTATCTGACACACTCCTATATATTACTCTATGTCACTGACATACCCTCTCCATCTGACACACTCCTATATATTACTCTATGTCACTGACATACCCTCTCCATCTGACACAATCCTATATATTACTCTCTGTCACTGACATACCCTCTCCATCTGACACAATCCTATATATTACTCTCTGTCACTGACATACCCTCTCTATCTGACACAATCCTATATATTACTCTATGTCACTGACATACCCTCTCCATCTGACACACTCCTATATATTACTCTCTGTCACTGACATACCCTCTCTATCTGACACACTCCTATATATTACTCTATGTCACTGACATACCCTCTCTATCTGACACACTCCTATATATTACTCTATGTCACTGACGTACCCTCTCCATCTGACACACTCCTATATAACACTCTCTGTCATAGACGTACCCTCTCCATCTGACACACTCCTATATATTACTCTCTGTCACTGACATACCCTCTCTATCTGACACACTCCTATATATTACTCTCTGTCATAGACGTACCCTCTCCATCTGACACATAATGTGTTATATTCATTACTTCCCCTCTCTGCCCACACCTCCCCAATCATAGCCCAATAACACAATAAAAATAATATGAAACTATAGTTGTTTCTATAATGTTTTGGCTAAACTTTTGTTACTATATTTTTGTTTCTGTGCACTGTCTCATGTATGCTTTTTGCTACAGAAACATATTGCTGTTGGAGCTGTATAAATAAAGTGCCATAATGATGTTTGTTTTTTAGTGAAGTTTCTGACCAGTGGTTGTCCAAAATCTTATAGAAGCAGCCATCGTTAATAGCCCTTTTCTGACAATTCCAAATCACAGCTCTTAGTGTTTCTAACATATTTCTATCTCTGAGCTACAGCGTTCCCAACATTTTGAAGTTCCAATGAACATTTTTTTATTAATTAAAAGAGTTCATCCTTCTAAGTGATTAAATTAAATGAAGTGTTTTAGCAAATTGTTCATAAACACTGATTGATAAGTTTAGTGACGCAATCTTTGCTCCAGTTCTAGCTGCACAAATGAGTCATGTAGGTGAGTAGTTTGTGTGTTGCAGTCGAGACGAGGTAGAAGTGCAATGTGAGATCACAGCCAAATGCTTTGTCATAATGTCACTCAAATACATGCTGGAACTGAGCAGCTGGTTTTAGCATATGGTCCTGTACGTCTAATATAAGGGGAAGCAGAGAGGTTCATAGTACACAAGACCTAGAGTTGTATGGGTTTGTTCTATAGTGTTTCTGCTTATTTTAGCTTAATACATAGAGTTATTCCGGCAATGTGTTCCGTTGTGGTTTCTTCTTTCTTATTGTACACTTCACTGGAAACAAGTCGCATCACTTATCAGTCACGCATACACTTTCCTCATTTCCTGTCATGCATCACAGACTCATAAAGCAGCAATTAATACAAACATCTATGATATTGAGCACACACAGTCCTTATCCAGTTCAAGATTGGTACAAAAGAGCTTTAGAATCAGTATTTAAAGGGACAGTCTAGTCAAAATTAAACTTTCATGATTCAGATAGGGCATGCAATTTTAAACAACTTTCCAGTTTACTTTAATCATCATATTTGCTTTGCTGTATTCTTTGTTGAAAGCTAAAATTAGGTAGCCTCAAACTGATTTCTAAGCTAGTGAATGCCAATTCTTATATCAGTGCATTTTTACAGTTTTTCACAGTTAGACACTACTAGTTCATGTGTGTCATATAGATAATATTGTGCTCAATCCCTTATAGTTATTTATGAGTCAACACTGACTGGATAAATGCAAGTCTGTCAAAAGAACTGAGATAAGGGGGTAATCTGCAGAGGCTTAGATACAAGTTAATCACAAAGGTAAAAAGTGTATTTATACAATAGTGCTGGTTATTCAAAACTGGGGAGTGGGTAATAAAGTGATTTTCTATATTTTTAAACAATTACAATTTTCAAATAGACTGTCCCCTTAATTATACATTTTCTAGAAATACGCTAGGGCTACGTTGTACTACTTACTGGAAAAAACGTTTACTGCTATTTTTTATTTAATAAAGGATTTAACCATGTATTTAGTGTAAATATTTGACGTTCCAATGTTCTGCACATAGCAGAATATGTTCTATGTATTTTTAAATAGATATTCCTATATACAGGGAGTGCAGAATTATTAGGCAAGTTGTATTTTTGAGGATTAATTTTATTATTGAACAACAACCATGTTCTCAATGAACCCAAAAAACTCATTAATATCAAAGCTGAATAGTTTTGGAAGTAGTTTTTAGTTTGTTTTTAGTTATAGCTATTTTAGGGGGATATCTGTGTGTGCAGGTGACTATTACTGTGCATAATTATTAGGCAACTTAACAAAAAACAAATATATACCCATTTCAATTATTTATTTTTACCAGTGAAACCAATATAACATCTCAACATTCACAAATATACATTTCTGACATTCAAAAACAAAACAAAAACAAATCAGTGACCAATATAGCCACCTTTCTTTGCAAGGACACTCAAAAGCCTGCCATCCACTGATTCTGTCAGTGTTTTGATCTGTTCACCATCAACATTGCGTGCAGCAGCAACCACAGCCTCCCAGACACTGTTCAGAGAGGTGTACTGTTTTCCCTCCTTGTAAATCTCACATTTGATGATGGACCACGGGTTCTCAATGGGGTTCAGATCAGGTGAACAAGGAGGCCATGTCATTAGATTTTCTTCTTTTATACCCTTTCTTGCCAGCCACGCTGTGGAGTACTTGGACGCGTGTGATGGAGCATTGTCCTGCATGAAAATCATGTTTTTCTTGAAGGATGCAGACTTCTTCCTGTACCACTGCTTGAAGAAGGTGTCTTACAGAAACTGGCAGTAGGACTGGGAGTTGAGCTTGACTCCATCCTCAACCCGAAAAGGCCCCACAAGCTCATCTTTGATGATACCAGCCCAAACCAGTACTCCACCTCCACCTTGCTGGCGTCTGAGTCGGACTGGAGCTCTCTGCCCTTTACCAATCCAGCCACGGGCCCATCCATCTGGCCCATCAAGACTCACTCTCATTTCATCAGCCCATAAAACCTTAGAAAAATCAGTCTTGAGATATTTCTTGCCCAGTCTTGACGTTTCAGCTTGTGTGTCTTGTTCAGTGGTGGTCGTCTTTCAGCCTTTCTTACCTTGGCCATGTCTCTAAGTATTGCACACCTTGTGCTTTTGGGCACTCCAGTGATGTTGCAGCTCTGAAATATGGCCAAACTGGTGGCAAGTGGCATCTTGGCAGCTGCACGCTTGACTTTTCTCAGTTCATGGGCAGTTATTTTGCACCTTGGTTTTTCCACACGCTCCTTGCGACCCTGTTGACTATTTTGAATGAAACGCTTGATTGTTCGATGATCACGCTTCAGAAGCTTTGCAATTTTAAGAGTGCTGCATCCCTCTGCAAGATATCTCACTATTTTTGACTTTTCTGAGCCTGTCAAGTCCTTCTTTTGACCCATTTTGCCAAAGGAAAGGAAGTTGCCTAATAATTATGCACACCTGATATAGGGTGTTGATGTCATTAGACCACACCCCTTCTCATTACAGAGATGCACATCACCTAATATGCTTAATTGGTAGTAGGCTTTCGAGCCTATACAGCTTGGAGTAAGACAACATGCATAAAGAGGATGATGTGGTCAAAATACTCATTTGCCTAATAATTCTGCACTCCCTGTATATATCTGTATAGATCTATACCTATATATAATTATGTATAAATATTGGTTTAGATATATATTGAACAAAAAAACAGATATATGTAGAAATATGTATTTATGAATAAATAGAACATATTCTTCTATGTGAAGAACATTGGATTGTGAAATATTAATATTTTCATGTCAGGTTAGCGTACATGAGGATATGCAATTGGATTTACACGAGAGTGGGGTGATTTTCTTCCACTTTTTTTCTCCATTGACTTCTATGGGGGAATATGTGAACACGCGCGCAATATTCTAACTTCAGCTTTTTGCGCTCGTTAGGGGAGCATGCAAGCGAAAACTATTTACTTTCAAGTCATAATACAAGTGCAACCTGATGCGTGCAAAAAGCTTACTTCTAGTGCAATTAACATTTGAGCGGGAGAGTTAATTAGCGCTCTACTTGTAATCTGCCCTTAATGTGTTATATTTATTATTTCCCCTCTCTGCCCAAACCTCCCCAATCGTAGCCCAATAACACAATAAAAATAATATGAAACTATAGTTGTTTCTATAATGTTTTGGCTAAACTTTTGTTACTATATTTTTGTTTCTGTGCACTGTCTCATGTATGCTTTTTGCTACGGAAACATATTGCTGTTGGAGCTGTATAAATAAAGTGCCATAATGATGTTTGTTTTTTAGTGAAGTTTCTGACCAATGGTTGTCCAAAATCTTATAGAAGCAGCCATCGTTAATAGCCCTTTTCTGACAATTCCAAATCACCGCTCTTAGTGTTTCTAACATATTTCTATCTCTGAGCTACAGCGTGCCCAACATTTTGAAGTTCCAATGAACATTTTTTTATTTATTAAAAGAGTTCATCCTTCTAAGTGATTAAATTAAATGAAGTGTTTTAGCAAATTGTTCATAAACACTGATTGATAAGTTTAGTGACGCAATCTTTTCCCCAGTTCTAGCTGCACAAATGAGTCATGTAGGTGAGTAGTTTGTGTGTTGCAGTCAAGACGAGGTAGAAGTGCAATCTGAGATCACAGCCAAATGCTTTGTTATAATGTCACTCAAATACATGCTGGAACTGAGCAGCTGGTTTTAGCATATGGTCCTGTAAGTCTAATATAAGGGGAAGCAGAGAGGTTCATAGTACAGAAGACCTAATAAAGGGTAATAAAGGGATTTTCTATATTTTTAAACAATTACAATTTTCAAATAGACTGTCCCCTTAATTCTGCATTTGCTAGAAATACGCTAGGGCTACGTTACTGGAAAAGATGTTTACTGTATTTATAAAGGTACTACAAGTATAATTTCAATATACAGTATGATAAAGAGGTATCATTGGATTAGACCAAACTTTATACAATTTGTAATAGATAAAATAACAATAAAATGTGTGAGATCTAACACACAAATCTACAAAGACCAAATATAGATAAGTTCAATTTTAAACATGTACCCATCATTGTCGTTAAGAAACACCTTAATAATCTAAAAATGAAAAACCAGTCTGGACCTGATCAAATCCCAGCAATGCTGTTGAAGCTCAGCGCGCCAGCAATTGCTAAACCTGTCACAACCCTAATTAACGAATCCTTGGTGTCTGGATACATACCCAAACTTTGGAAGACTGCAAGAGTAGTGCCTATCCATAAAAGTGGTTAGTTAACCATGGTTAACAACTATCGCCCAATATCATTGCTCCCAGTATTGTCAAAAATCTTAGAAAAATGCGTCCATACGCAACTATGAGTATTACCAACAATCTAACTATATGACCCCTGTTCAATCAGGATTTCGCCTGAATCACTCCACTACAACTGCCCTCCTAAAAGTTTGCAACGACATCCAAACTGGCATGGAACAAGGAGACCTAACTGGAGCTATTTTTCTTGATTTTGCAAAGGCCTTTGACACAGTAGACCACAACATAAACATACTACTGCTCAAACTTAAAAACTCAGGTATTGGTGATCGTCCACTAACCTGGTTTTGATCATATGTATCAGATTGATCACAATATGTCTCCATTTCTGACAGTGACTCCCTCCCTCTCCCAGTCACGTGTGGTGTTCCCCAAGGTTCCATTCTCGGCCCCCTACTATTCACATTATTTATAAATGATCTGCCAAAAGTCTGCAAATCCTCAACTCAACGCAAACGACACGATAATCTATGCAAACAAACCTGATCTGCCGCAGCTTGAGGCAGTGCTCCAAGACCAGTTCACAGAGGTAGAAAAGTGGATCTCAAAAAAACAAACTCTTCCTAAACACTGACAAAACTGTCACTTTGATCTTTGGAACGATACCTAAATTACGCAAACTACAAAAGTCCCATCTACGCATTAAAACAAAATCAAATTGCACACTGACTGCAGTCCACTCTTTCAAATACTTGGGTATGTTGTTAGACCCCAATCTATCTTTTGGCCTCCACATAGAAAAACTTGCATCTAAACTCTATCCAAAACTAGGTGCCCTGTACAGAAACAAATCTTGCCTCAGCCCTACAGTAAAGGAAAAGATTGTACAGCAAATGCTGATGCCAATCGTGGATTATGGAGATGTAGTATATGCACTTGCACCGCAAACTCACCTTGATAAACTTAATACACTGTATAACTCATTCTGCCGCTTTGTGCTACAATGTAACTACAGGACCCACCATTGTGACATGCTAAAAGAACTAAACTGCCTGTCGCTGGAATCCAGACGCACCTCCATCTTTGTGTTTAAGAGCCTTTCTGGGAAGCTCCCACCCTACCTGAGCAGAATGCAGCTCGATCCTCCTTTTCCTACAGAGCACCACAATTATGGAACGACCTCCCGCACACTTTAAAACCTTCCCCAAGTCTAAAATCCTTTAAGAGATCCCTCTCTGCATATCTGAAAACAGAATGCACCTGTCATGGTTGATTTTATATTTCCTACCTGTTCTACGTTAAATTCTGCATATGTTATGTATTAATAGTGTTTTTGTATTATTGTACCCTATTGTATCAATGCAATGTTTTGTGGACCCAGGACATACTTGAAAACGAGAGAAATCTCAATGTATCCTTCCTGGTAAAATATTTGATAAATAAATAAATTAGGCAGAGAACACAATATGACTGTATACAAGCTTTGTATTATGTAAGCCTTGCCCCTATACTGTTGACCGTCTCTCAGTATAGAAAAGAACTACACAGCTTGAGTAAAGTGAAATAACATAATATACTACTATGCATTCATAACTATTAAATATTGCTCTACTGCTCTAATAAGGTATGACTAAAAATACTATATTAATAGTAATGATGGACCTAGTGACTACATATTTAGCCTTTGTAATTACACAAGTTACTGCTTAAACATATAGGGGCATATTTATCAATCCATGTCCTCTGCTCCATAACCTGTCCACCTGCTCTGAGGCGGAGGACAGAAATCGACAGAAATCAACCCGATCCAAAACAATCGGGTTGATTGACACCCCCTGCTAACGAATCTGCTGGGATCGGCATTGCACCAGCAGTTCACAAGAACTGCTGATGTGCAGCGGACATGATCCGATATATATAGGATCATGTCCGCTCGCATCATCATAAATAGGCCCCATATGCTTAGAATGCCAGATAAACATATGAGGTATTATACCCTCTATTATCATTACATCACATGAACATTATATAAAGAGGTACCAAACTCAAGACTGTTAGAGTTCACAAGTGCATTCACTGTAAAAAGCAGGAGCCAGAAAACAGCTTCTCCCTTCTAAATAGATTCTCCCTTCTTCCACAGAGGAAATCGTCGTTACTGGTGTTTGCATGAGTCAAATGTAGCGCCCCATGATAAACGATCTTCTTAAATGCAATTTCATCAATGAACTGTAAAGGTGGTGCAGCTGGATGACCCACCAGCTTAAAGGGATACTAAACACATTTTTTTAAAGTGAATGTCAATTTTGATGCTAAAGTGCCCGTTTTTTTTAAATTTGATTAAAAACAGGGGCACTTTAATTCATCAAAATTTACATTTCACTCCTGTTGAGAAAAAAACACTTTTTAATCTTCACAGCAGCTCCAGCTTCCTCCACCCGTCGCAAATCCTCTTCCTGGGTCTAAAATGAGGAATCCGGCTTCCTCCAATCAAAGTGTTGAATCAGACACTGATTCCCCCGGGGGGAAAGCCGTGATTGGAGGATGACCTATCCATCATTTCTGACATCAGAAATGGCTTGCAACAACCTGAGGAAGCTGGAGCTGCTGTGAAGATTAAAAGGTAAGTTTTTTCTCTCAACAGGAGTGAAATGTAAATTTTGATGAATTAAAGTGACCCTGTTTTTAATCAAATTTTTAAAAACCGGGCACTTTTTTTTTATTTTTTTTTTTATATTTTTATTTGTATCCAACAAAGGTGTCTCAATACAATTTTACATAGCACAAATTCATATACATATTCACATTAGCAATAATCAAGTGGTACTTTACTATAACAATCCTTGTTTTTCTATGTACACCTAGTTGTTGGATTTTTCCTTTTCCCCCTTTTTCCCCCTTTTCCCCCCCATTCCCCCCCATCTTCTTCTTTCATTGAGTTACTAAATTCTCCCGCTGATAGTGGGAGAAACAAAACAACCGGGGGAATAAATAAATAATAAAAAAAAAAAAAAAAAAAAAAGAAAACTTTAGGTAGGGATTAAAGAGCTCCAGGTGTCTGCACTAAATTATTGCCATAAGCCAAGTAATAACAGTTCTGTGTTTCTAAATGGATATAATATATATTCCGTTTCAGATGATGATAGGTTCCGGATGAAGATTGACCATTTTCCAAAGAATTTAATAACATCGTTTTCGTCATTTAGATTAGTGTCAATCTGTTCCAGAATACATTGTTTTTTGAGATAGCTTTTGACCTCTTGGATACTGGGGGCTGCCCTACATTTCCATTTTTTGAAAATCAAGTTTCGTGCCGCTAATATGACTAAATTAATAATTCTAGTATTTGCAGATTGGCCTTCCGGTTCTTTTCGAAGAAATACAATATCAAATGGTAACAGAGTCAGAGGGGAGATCCCCATTGTCCCAAGCCAAAATTGTAATTTCATCCAAAATTGATGGATAATTGGGCATTCCCAAATCATATGTATGAGATTAGCCGCAGGAAACGAACATCTGGGGCAAGAATTAAAGTCCAGACTTCTACATCTAGAGCCTTTCTCAGGAGTGAAAAAGGTCCTAGATAAAAGTTTTATATGAGACTCTCTCCAAGAGGAAGAAAGAGTAGTTCGTGAGACCTCGTCAATTGAAAATTCAATTATTTTACTGTCCTCCAAATTTTGTTGCAAAATTGCTCCCCATTTGATAGAGATGTTTTCCAAATTGAGATCTCCTTTTAGGGAGCTTAGGTCTAAATAAATGGGGGAGATTGACGTAAGGCCATTTTTAGCTATTGTTAGCCACTTCTCTATGGGTCCCATTGTCCAACTCCAGCCGAATTCATCAACCAGGCCCATAGCAAAATGCCTTGCTTGTAGATAAGCAAAAAATTCTTTATGGGAAAGACCAAACTCCTCTCTTAATGAGCCAAAGGTCTTTATACATTTTCTCTCCATGTCTAATAATTGAGAGATGTTGTTTAACCCCAAGGCTTTCCATTTTTGGAATAAGGATGATTGAATTCCTGCTTGAAAGAGAGGGTTACCAGTTAAGGGGATAAATTTGGATGCTTTATGTGTTATTTTGAGGAGTTTACAGATTTTCCACCAGGCCTGCAATGGAATAAACATGGTCTTCAGTTTTTTTAGCTCACTGGGGAGAGAGGTAACAGTACAGTGGATAATTGCTGAAGGTGCAAAGGGATTTACTATGCTTTTTTCAAGCTCATTATTCGTGACGTAGTCCTTCTCAAATATCCAGTCCACAATTAAACGAGCCAGAAAAGCAAGATTGTATAGTTTGATGTCTGGCAAGGCCAACCCAGCGTATTTTTTGGGAAGAGAGAGTTTAAGGAGAGAGATTCTAGGTTTCTTGTTTTGCCAGATAAATTTCCTCAGCACCATATTATGATGGAGAATGTCTTTTCCCTTAAGCATCACTGGGGTGTTTTGTAACACGTATAATAGTTTTGGAAGACATACCATTTTATAAAGGGCAATTTGACCCGAAAGGGAAAGGGGGATACTTTGCCACTTTTTTAAGTCCTCCTTAATTTTATTCAGGACTGGAGGTATATTAAGTTTGTACCACTCATTAGGGTTGGAAGATATTATAATACCAAGATAAGTGAAGAAATCAGTCACTATTTTAAATGGGATATCTGTGGGGGGGTCCTTTGGTTGCTTGATCCATATAAGCTCGGATTTCGATGTGTTTACTTTGTAGCCTGAGAAGGAACCAAATTGTTTAATAATTGATATTAATTTCGGGATATTAACACGAGTATCAGAAATGTAAATTAAAATGTCGTCAGCGTAGAGTGCGATTTTCATCTCCTTCTTACCAATCTTGATGCCATCAAGACATTGTCTAACATATATGGCCAAAGGTTCGATAGAGATATCGAAGAGGAGGGGGGAAAGGGGGCACCCCTGACGAGTTCCTCTCTTGAGATATATATCAGAAGAGAGTATGCCATTAACTATCATCCTAGTGGAAGCAGATTTATGAAGATTATTGACATAACTAAGAAAATTACCAGTTAAACCGAATTGCTGAAGAGAATAAGAAAGGTGGTCAAAGTGAACTGAGTCAAAGGCTTTTTCAGCGTCAATTGAAATAATTGCAGCATCCAGGGTGTCCGCTCTACCCCCCTCCCCTCTCCCCTCTCTGGAGAAGTAATCTATGGTTAAAAAGAGTTCCCTTATCTTTGCTGAAGAATTTCGATTAAGTAAAAATCCTGCTTGGTCCTTATGAATGACCTTAGGAAGAAGTAGCTGGAGCCTTGAGGCTAAGATTGAGGCCATTATTTTGTAGTCCACATTGAGCAATGCAATGGGCCTATAAGATTCCTTTTTATCCGGCTCTTTTCTTGGTTTAAGAATTAGGGTAGTGTATGATGCTGCAAAGGTAGCTGGAGGGGTGATGCCCTTTATATATATATCATTATAGACCGAAGAAAGATAGGGTGAAATTTCTATTGATAATATCTTATAGAATTCGTTAGGAAGGCCATCAGGGCCTGAAGCTTTATTTAAGGCCAGATCTTGAATTGCTTTAGAGATCTCTATTTCAGATATGGGGCTATTAAGAGGTTCAATCAGATCAGGAGATAACGTGCAGAAGACAATCTTTTCCCAGAATGATCTTTGCTCAGAAACATTTGAGTGTTTCAAGGAATATAGATCCTGATAGTATTTTGTAAAGACCTGGGTGATCTCTTCTGAGGCCGTTATAGTTTTCCCTTCTGACTGTAAAGAGTCTATTAATGAGGGGGATTTGTTAGTTTTTACTAATCTTGCCAAGATTTTCCCAGTTTTACTTCCATATCTGTATAATTTTGCTTGAAACTTCAAGTCCCTCTGGGTCGTCTTATATAGCAGAAAGGCATCCCTTGTTTTTAATGCTTGAATATATTTTTGCCAACTTCTTGAAGATTTATCTAAGAGATATAAGTTGTATGAATTAGAGATAGATTTTAAGATTTCTTTTTCCCTATGTTTAAATTTCTTTGTCCTATTAATGGTATAGGCTAGGATCTCTCCCCTTAGTACCGCCTTGGCTGCTTCCCAAAAAATGATCGGGCGGTTAACATAATCCTGATTAAAAGAAGTGAATTCTTGGAATTTGGAAATAAGCCAATTTTTAAATTTAAGATCGGATGCTAAGTATGTTGGAAAATAGAACCTGGAGTATCTTGGGGTAACGTTATTGGTGTTAAACTCTAGAAAGATTGGGGCATGATCTGAGATGCAAATAGGAAGAATTCCAGTGGACAGTCTTGACGCACAAAGCCTTTCATCTAGAAGAATTACATCTATTCTTGATAAAGACTTGTGTGCCTTAGAGATGCAAGAGAATTCCCTAGAATCCGGGTTCTGAATTCTCCAGATATCTCTAACTCCAAGAACCTGGTATAGTCTGAGGTACATTTTTGTTTCTAGATTATCTCTTTTTGTTCTATGGGAGGCGCTTTTGTGCCTTAGTCTATCTAGGGGACTTTGGGGTGCCATGTTTAGGTCCCCACCAAGAATTAGGTAACCCTCTCTATATGTAATTAGCTTAGCTTGGAGAGTGTCCCAAAAAGAAAAGCTAAAGATATTGGGAGCATAAATATTACACAGTGTATATATTGTATTAGATATTTTAATTTTAACCAATAGGAATCTCCCCTCCGAGTCCGCAAATATGTGAAGAATTTGATATTTAAGCCTTTTCCCCAGTAGGATTGCTACTCCATCTTTCCTCTGGATACTCGGGGAGGCCAGCACTTCATTGACCCAGGAGGTCTTGAGTTTAAGAACTTCTTCCATTTTTAAATGGGTCTCCTGCAGAAAAGCAATGTCGGAATTTATTTTTCTTAACTGTGAAATGATTGATTTACGTTTAATAGGTGATGTAATGCCCCCTATGTTCCAAGAGGTCACTTTAAAAGCAGACAGCATTAATTTTTTTTAATAAGACCAGAGAAGACAGGGCAAAGCAAAACAAAAACCAAAAAAACAACAACAAAAAAAAAAAAAAAAGAAAAAATATGGGGAAGAAAAGCTTATTCCTGGGACTTTTTAAGTTCCCATCCCAGGTATTATCACAACGTTTGACAAAGCCTGAATTATACATCTTAAATTGTTATCTGATAAATATTAAGAGCATCCTAACTTGTGCTTTCAAAGTCCTAAGTTTTCTAATGAGAAAGTCTCGGTACAGAATTTCTCAGCATTTTTAACTGAGTCAAAAAAGTAGGTTTGATCGTTTGCTGAGATCTTAAGTCTAGCTGGGTAGGTTATTGTAGCCTTAATATTATGATTTATTAGTCTTGTGCATATTGGGGCTAATTCTCTTCTTTTAGCAGCAGTTTCTGCAGAGAAATCTTGGAAAATCATGATTTTTGCTTCTCCTAAGTATATAGGCTGATGTTTAAGATAGTAGTGTAAAAGTGTAATTTTGTCCTGGAAATTTAAAGCTTTCGCTATAATAGGTCTAGGTTTAGTTCTTATGCGTTCTTTATCAGTGATATGTGGGCCTATTCGATGCGCTCTCTCTAATATGAATTGTGATTGGGAGTGTGGGATTTTTAACAGTTGGGGAATAGTAACTGTTAACAATTTGTACAGATCCTCATATTGTTTGTCTTCTGGCACTCCTATCACTCTGAAATTATTTCTCCGGGCCCGGTTTTTTAAGTCCTCTAATTTGCTCTGAACTTTTAATAGGGTGGTATTTAGGACCTCCAATTTAGAGTTCTGAGTCAATGTTAAATCCTCCAAATCCGAGGTTCTCTGTTCCACCTCTGAGAGTCTAGCAGAGAACTGTTTAAATTCATTTGATAATGACGTGATGTCCTGTTTAATTTCTAGTTTGAGGGAGTCAAATTTTGGAGTTAGTGCATCAGATATGTTGGACACTAAAGCTTGAATGTCTAATGTTTCAGCTGTATGTAGAGGGCTAGCACTAGCAATGTGAATGTCTGCTGCAGTTTCAGTAATATTTTTATTTCTCTTTTCCCTTTGACGGGCCGCCATAGTTGCAGGTGAGTTTTTGGCTTGTGTTGATAAAAATTTGTCCATGTGACTAATTATCATGTGAAGGGTGATCAGTGCTTAGAATAATATATAGGAGTGGAGGGATAGTGTTAGGGTAGGAGTGGATTACATTTTTAGGTGTAATATAATTAATATTATGTATAGGACAAAGGAAAAAAGAAAGCACAAGGTGAAGTGAGAGAGGGAAAAAAAAAAAAAACCACACCAAGGTGAATTGTGTATATAGCAACTGTGGCAGTCGGCTAGGGATTGGAGAAAGAGTTTTGCAAGACTTAGAAAATTTGAAGAAGAACAGATAATGAGCAAAACTAACTATCTGTTAAAACCAATATCTGTACTGTTTCAAAGAGAAAACCTATTCAGCTTATTAAGTTTTATGATTCAGAAGAAAAGCGCAGCATATAGAAATTAGAGATAAAGAGATTACCCAAATATATCATGCATTAAACACAACCTTTTACAATCATTTGTAAATCATGTGTCAATTTTTCAGAAATAACTTATTTTTTCTCTTTCGGAAACATTAGAGTAACCTTAGCATTTAGTAATTATTTTAACCAAATTCAGCCTACAAAGTCTACTATTATCCCCCCCTTCTTGTCCCTAATCTTAATTTTCCCTTCCCTTATTCTGTCTTTTGCAAGATCGTAACAGTAGATTAAATAAGCAGAGGTTATTTTGCACAACAATCTGTAACTTGATATAAAGCAGTTCCAGGAGTAACCTTTGTAATTGTTGTAAATGACTATTCAGTGAATCAGGGAGTTCTTTAGCCTAACCAAGCAATTTAAACTACCCTGCGAAAATTTCCCCTGCTCACACTCAAACTAAAAAGAGTTCTGGGTCGAGCCACCTATTATGGGTGGTGTGTGATGAATGAAGATCTTCAACTAGGGTATTTTTAAAGTCCCCAAAGAAAAATGCCAATAGAGAGGAGAATTATCCTTAATGATATAAAAAAAGTCTGCTTGATTGCAAATGTTAACGGCTGTTTGATTGCCTTGTAAGCAAGTCCAATTTTCTTTTGTTTTAATCCGTTTCTAGCGATTAGTGAGAAGGGAGAAATTGTATAACAATATGGGCTTCTATCAACTCATGAGACGAGGCTAGTTGTAGAGGAATTTTGCCCACAATGAGAAAAAGGATAAAGTCTATTCTCGCACCGCAATGAGGGCTTAACTGGGCTTACCTTGGTTCCCACGAAGACAGCTTATAGGTGCCCCCCTCTCGCAGCATCGGTGGGAGGGGGGGAGCAGGAACAAAGTTAGATACTTCAATGACTGGCTTCAGGAAGAAGAATCCAAGTCCTCCGGCAAATGAGGCGTCTCACGGAGCGGGCGAAGAGAAGCGAGCCAGGTGTACAGCGCGTCTAAGCCTCAGTGTGTGAACAGCAATCCTGATGCCTCCCCCTCACGCAACATCGGTGGGGGGGGGAGGAGCGCAGCCCGGCTCGACCAACAGGTGAAGGGAGGTCCGCCACAGAGGGAAACCCGGGATGTCCAGCAAGTGTCCTGGGTGAGTAGCTTCTAACCAGGTAAAAGCTGTCACCTGGTATGTCCGTTCGCCTCTTCCAACCGCCAATACCTCCGATGGCTCTGTAATACAAATGAAGCAGAAGTGTGCCACTACGCTACGTGCGTGCAGCAAAGTGTATCGGAGATAACCGATGCCAAGGTAAGCCCAGGTAGGGGTTGACCTCGTCAGAGAAAATTGTTTATATCCCCCTATCAAAAAACTTCAGTGGAAAAGGGAGAAGAGAGGATATTGTTCGACAGAATATTTTTACTCCGGTCTCTGAATGTAGCTGGTCAGGGTGTCAGCGTTAACAGCTTCAGGTGGGGCAAAAGCCGAGGCAAACAGTTTATTCAAGCGTTAGTGATAAGTAATACTAGTGCGGTGGTATTGCACTTAATGGAGCTCCGGTAGCGTTAGAAGACGGGCTAAACAAGCCGCCCCAGGTCTAGGGTTTTCGGCGCGGGTAACTGCCGCCAATGACTTGAAGGGGAATGAAGAGCAGGTGTTCACCTGGCCTTGCACACTAGCTCCTCCCCCGGAACTCCAGAGCATCAGTGAGGGCCAAAAACCGGGCACTTTAAGCAACTTTCTAATTTACTCCTATTATCAAATTTTCTTCATTCACTTGCTATCTTTATTTGAAAAGCAAGAATGTAAGCTTAGGGGCCCTCTCGTTTTTGGTTCAGCACCTGGGTAGAGCTTGCTGATTGGTGGCTAAGTGTAGCCACCAATTAGCAAGCGCTATCCAGGGTGCTGAATAACAAATTGGCCGACTACTACTACTTAGCTTAAAATTCTGCATTTTTAAATAAAGATAGCAAGAGAAAGAACAAAAATTGATAATAGGAGTAAATTAGAAAGTTGCTTTAAATTGAATGCTCTCTCTGAATTATCAAAGAAAAAAAGTGGGTTTGGTATCCCTTAAACACCTATCCACCAAAATGTGTCACAAAACTAGATGTTTTTGTCAAAATCTATCTTGGAGAGAGCAGAGTTCTTTCTTCTTCCTACTAGTTAGTGTCTCCTCCATAGCCCCAATAGCGAGTGGCAACTTACCGAATTGGTAAGTTGCGCTTTGCACTCATTACTTGAATGTCTAAGTTCAGCCTCCCTAACAGAAAGCATATTCTACTTTGCTCATCTTTTCCCACATCTTAATATTGTCCAAAAAAGTTGTTTTCACATGGAAACATATCCCAAGTCTGTATGTTAATCAAGATTTTCAACACTTTTGGATTGTCTTAGGACTTTGAAAAATTATCATCATATACTTCAAAAATAATTCTGCTAAACAAGCCCTTTTCCAATCCTCTCAAACAAGCATTAACCTTTTTTATATGCTTAAAATCTTGGCAAGCAGAATATTCACCAACAAGGAATTTCAAGTGGTATAAGATCCTTCCTATTCCTTCCTGATACTGGTGTTGTCTGGACAGTGACAGCGTGTACTATCAGGAGAATGCTCTTGCTGAGTTACCGATAGGCAGTACTTTTAAAGTACTGTGTAGTTGGACAACACCTAGGGGTAGATTTAATAAGCAGTGGGTGCTGCTATCTACCCCTGTAGTTTCTGGCTTGCCAGAAACAGAAGTTAAGAAGCAGTGGTCATAAGGCCGCTGCTCCGTAACTGCAATAATCCCAATCAGATACGATCGGGATGATTGACACCCCCTGCTAGTGGCCGATTGTCCTTGAATGTGCATGGGGCGGCATTGCACAAGCATTTCGCAAGAAATGCTAGTGTTTAGTTAAATGCCAACATTGAATCATGTCCGCCCCGCATTTACTAAATTAACCCCCAAGACTCTATGATTTCCAAACTCTAAGGACATTATTCTTCTTCCTCAAACTAACAGCAGCAAAAGCCCAAGGTCTTGTTACTTCTATTTTTGGCAGCATGTCCAACCAGCTCCCCAGAAATTTTGTATTATATCAAGAAGCTGTGGCAGACAGACAGTAGTGCTTTAATTATATAGTTCCAATAATGAATTCACTGATACAAACTGTGCAATTTAATACACACATTGCCATAATTGCCACATTTTGTGAAATTTGCATAAAACTTTATTTTAATCATTTTTATTTAGACCATTATAGCAATTACTAATGACTAGATCTTTGTAATAGCTCAAACCGGATTTAAAATAATAGTGCTATTTTTAGAGTGTCTGTTCCTTTGTAGATAAGAACCAAAAGGCCAATCAAGTCCGCCCATATTACTAGTTCAGTGTAAACTTACTTATTTCTTATGATAGCTTTGTGTGTGTTTTTAAATTCTTTCACAGTCCTTGTGATTTACCACCTCTATTGGAAGTTTATTCCATGAAACAACCACCCTTTCTGTAAAAGAAAAGAAAAAGTTTCCTCACATTTCTCCTGAACCTGCTACCATCTAACTTAAAGGGACCCAAAACCAAAACATGATTCATGATTCAGATAGAGCATACAATTTTCCAATTACTTCTATTATCAAATTTTCATTGTACCCTTTGTATCCTTTATTGAAAAGCTGTGAGGAGGGTAAGCTCAGGAGTGTGCACGTGTCTGCAGCACTATATGGCAGCAGGTTTGCAAGACTAATATACATTTGCATGAGCACTAAACAGCAGCACTTTTTCTTGCATTGTAGTGCTCAAGATATGTGCACGCTACCTCCATAGTTATCTTTTCAACAAAGTCAATTTGATAATAGAAGTACATTGGAAAGTTTTAAACTTGTATGCTTTGTCTGAATCACGAAAGAAACATTTTGAGTTTCATGTCCATTTTAGATTGTGACCCCATATTTTGGTATTTAGTGGAAAATGCTTTCAGCTTCCACTTTATAGTGTACAGCTCTGGAGACCAAGGGGTAGATTTACTAAGTATCGACATCTAGTGAAATGCTTGTACAATGCCGCCTCCTGCTCACTAGCGGCCGCTAGCAAGGGTTGTCAATCATCCCGATCGGATCAGGATGATTTCAATTTTGGGGGGCAGGTTGAAGAGCAGTGGCTGCTTCTTAACTTCTGTTTCAAGCCAGCTTGAAATGATGGGCCTCCAAAGCACTGCAGCATCCACTGCTTAATAAATGGAGCCCCATATCTACAGAACTGTTCACAATATTCCAGATGAGGCCTAACTAATGATCTTTAAAGTGGCATAAGAACCTTGCTGTTTCTGCTTCTAAACCGCTCCCAATGCAACCAAGTATTCTACTGGGAAAGTGTAGCTTCTGGCCGGCTTATCCCCCACTATTAACATTTGGAGAATAAGTGCTAAATCCCTAGGTAAAAGAATGAAGTCTAAATCCTATGCAGTGCACTAAAACAGAGCCATTAAACTCCCCCAGCCCCAGTGCAATAGCTCCTTAAAAACAATTCACCCCTTAATCACCATGATCCAAAACCCTTAAACTAATTCTCAAATCTCAATCATGTCCCCTAAACAGCCATGCACCCCAACCCCCCCAAATGCAATTAACCCCTTTGTTTGCAATAGCAGTGAGGATACTAGGTTTTCAGGTACTGGTCATTTTGTAGATTAGATTTAGCTATACCTATTTCGCAATAACTAACGGATATCAGGCTACTTAATACAACCTATGTACTGTATATATATAAGTCTGTAAATGGCTACCGCTTCTATCAACTCCTCAAAAGTGCACTGTGATCTTAGGCCCGGCCTAAGATCACAGTGCACTTTTGAGGCGCCGATTTATAGACTTATATTTATATGATACAATTATATTCTTATTATGGTCTATTGTTTAAGAAAATGAGTAACTCACGATAGGTAAAATTAATAGGATTAAAGACAAGTCCAAAAAGTCTCTAATTAACTTCCAATTCCAAAAAAGAGGTTAAGACACGGAGCTCCTTGCAGATGCGTGATGCGACCTCACAGTTTGGCAGCTAACTCCGCCCCCAGCATGCAGCATTACATAGCAATTGCGATTATCCTAGCCTTGGTGAAGGAATAATCTAGATTTTATTAAAGAGACAGAGACGAGTATTTTGCATAAGCCTTTTCCTTTACTGCTCAACAGCCATTCAAAGTAACATAATACACATTAAAAGTTTAACATAGAAATAAAATAAATTAATATGGTAACCAATGAGAAACAACCCTGAATGGTGTGATCTAATGCAGACCAATCAGAAAAGTTAATTCTGCTATAAACAGTCTCAATAATATTCCAACTGCCTCTTTGAACTTTGGTGCTGGAAAAAACATGGTATGAATCATCAGAAATAAGTCCGAATGAAAACAAGAAGAACATGAAGAAGAACCATAAAAAATAAAGAAAACATTTTTCATGAAGACCATCCTGAAGGAATAAAAGCTGAGGTTGAATCCCTGAAGAAGTTGAAGAAGCTTGTCTGTGAGAATTTTGATCACGAATATTGTCCTCAATGTCACATAGAAGGTTGGAATCCTGTAGGAGAGGGGCCAGGAGCTGAAATAGATAGAAATAAATTAATGATCAAATAATAGATTTATAACTATATAAATAAAATTTGCCCAAGGGTATGGGAAAGGAGGGAAAATACTCGTCTCTGTCTCTTTAATAAATCTAGATTATTCCTTCACCAAGGCTAGGATAATCTGAATTTTATTACAAGAACAGAGACTCATATTTTGCAAGTTTAAAGATAGATATAAATTTTAATCCAGAAGGCGTTGAGGCAAAGAATTGATAGGTTTGAAATAAAACTGTCTGAAAACCGAATCGGATGACCAGTCTGCTGCATTTAGAATTTCTTGAAGGGAAGCTGATTTACTGAAAGCTTTAGAAGCGGCAGCTCCCCTTACTGAATGAGAAGAGAAAGATTAATCTATACCTGCTTCATCCATAAACCACTTAATCCATCTACTAATGGAAGTAGAGGAAACAGGAGCATGAAGGGGAGAATAAGAAATTAAAAGTTGATTAGAAGAAGAATTTCTAAAGGGTAAGGTACGATTCTCGTATTCTTTAAGGCAAAGAACCACACACAAAGAAGGGCAATCCGAAAAATAAGGATAAAAAATAGAAGACATGGATTTAGTTCTTCTAGAAATGTTAAAAATAACTCCTTGAGGAGATAACATTTTGAAAGAAAAATCAATAGCTCTTACATCTGACACTCTTCTACAAGATAAAAGGCAGAGAAGAGTAACCAATTTGCAAGAAAGCTGTTTCAAACAAAGTGATTGGTTAACTGGCCAAGATTGAAAAAGATTAAGTTAACATCCCAAAAGGAAGAATATTTGGCAGAAGGAGGTCTTTTAAGCTTAATAGATTTCATAAGTCTGGAGATATAAATATGTTGACCAACAGGAAAATTGTTGATTAATTCATGACCAGCTGAAATAGCTGATCTATAGACATGAATAGATCTATAAGCTAAACCATTGTCAAATAAGGAAGAGAGAAAATTCAAGATCTCGGTTAGAGGAGCTGAAAAGGGATCCAAATGTCTTTGATTGCACCAGCTAGCCCATCTGGACCAGGAGGATAGATAACATTTTTGGTTCCTGGAGCCCAAGCGTCCTGTAATAAAGATTTAGCTGATGAAGAAAGTTCTTCAGAAGTCCAGGATCCCCGGAAATTGTCCAAGCAATAAGTTGTAGAGAACCTTGAAGAACAAGGTCGTGAAGACCTCCTAAAGGATCTAACAAGAGATGAGGAACCAGTGGAAGAAGGACTGGGAAGAGAAAGGACATCTCCAGAAGAGATGGGTACCACGATTGGGTCGGCCAATATGGAGATATCAAAAAGAGAGGAATCTTGTTCCTCTTGACAACATTCAGGATGCGAGGAATCATTGAAAAAGGAGGGAAGGCATAGGCTCCCTGAGGGGGCCAAGGTTGGAGGAAAGCATCCACTGCTAATGCTTCTGGATCCGGACGCCAACTGAAAAAAGGAAGAATCTGATAATAGATTGTAAATTGTGAAAGATATCTGGGTGTAATCTCCAATCGATTTAGTCGGAAATATATCGAGAACCCCAGTCCGCAGCGGAGTTGGAGAGACCTGGAATATATTCTGCTCGAACAGAGATATTGTTCTGAAGGCATTGATGAACAAAATGTTTTCATTATATCTGATAATTGTTTGGACTGAGTTCCACCCAAACGATTCAGATATCGAACTGCAGAAACATTGTCCATGCGTAAAAGAATCGAAATGAGAGATTTCTGCTTGATAAAACTCTTTATTGCAAAGTAACCTGCCATTAGTTGTAGACAATTTATATGCAAATTGCTTTCCAAGGAAGACCATTTGCCTCCCGTTATTTTGGAACCACATCTGGTGCCCCAGCCCGAATTGCTTGCATCCAAATCTATAATAACATCTGGAGCTTTTCCGAATATAGCTTTGCCATTCCATGCCTCTATATTGGAAAGCCACCAAATCAATTATGTCCGAGCATCTTCTGACAAAGAGATTCTGTGAGAATAGGAAAAACCCTTCCTCAAATAAAAAAAATGTAATCTCTGTAATGCTCTGTAGTGTGGAGGGGCTGGAAAAATTGCCTGAATTGAGGCTGAAAGAAGGCCCACAATTCAAGCGAGAATTCTAATAGGGAAGAATTTTTTCTTTAACAAATGCGAATTTCGGATTTGATTTTGTTCATCTTCTCCAAGGGAAGACTCAAAGTAGAAAGAGAAGTGTCTATTAGAAAACCTAAAAACATCAGTTTCTGGGATGGAAGGAGAACCAATTTCTTGAAATTTATAAGAAAACCCAGGTTCTTTAGAATGTCCATAGTTAGATCCAGATGAGAAAGAAGAAGAGATTGATCTTGATTCATTATAAGGATATCGTCCAGATACATTATTAGATGAAAACCTTTCAATCTCAACCAAGCCACAACCGGTTTTAAAGTTTTTGTGAACACCCAAGGGGCTGAGTATAGTCCAATGGGGAGACCGGTAAACTGCCAAATTTGATTTCTCCAAAAAAGACAGGAAGGCATTCAGATTCCTCAGATTTATAACCGGCCAAAGATAACCTTCTTTCTTTCTCACAAAAAAAACATGTTGTTGAGAAAAGAATTTTTGTTGTTTGGAGCAAGTTCTATAGCCTGTTTGGAGAGAAGGTGGTTTATCTCTGTGTCTAAGAGATTTGAATCTGTTTTTGAAAAAACGATTTGAAGGATGGGATTGGAAAGGAGGAGAAATAGAAGTCTAGAAGGAGACCTGAAACAGTCTGAATGACCCAAACGTCTGATGTTATAGATTTCCATTTTTTTATGAAAAAGGATAAACGCCCCCCAACTTTGTGTGGGAAAAAAATTGTGTTGAGTGAATATAGGGAGCTTACCTGAGAAGGGTCTTGGACAGGATCTAGCCCTGGAGAATCTTGGATTCCATGGTCGACTTCTTGATGGGAAGAAGTTTGTGAGGGATGGGTTTGGAGGAGGGAAGGCTTGAAACTGAGGTCTGTTTGAAAAGTAAGGACGGCCGGGAAAACGACCTTGTCCTTTTCTAGCCCAGTCAAAAACACCACAGTAAGAGGGATAAAATATTTTCTTAGAAGTAGTTTTAACTCTTAGATAAATGTTTTTTCTTTGTTTTAGTTTTCTTAAAAAAGTATTTTCAATGACAGTGTTAGAAACTGTTTGTGATTTATTTCTATAATCTTTAATAGTATTATCCGATTTGTCTGTAAAAGACTCCTCTGAAAAAGAGTCTGATTCCTCAGCAAACATTTTTAAAATCAATAAGATTAACTGGTATATAAATATATATCAAACAAATCAGTCTGAGGTAAATGAAAACGATATAGCTGATATTAAACAGTTAGTAAAACACATTTTCCCACAAAATTATTCAAAACTGAATACAATGTCAAATAAACCTAAACGTTAAAGATATATAATTGCTGAGTATAGCGCTAAACAAGATATGTAACAATAATAACAAAATGAGTAAACTGAAAGGAGAGATGTAAAATGTTACAAAACTGCTCTGAGGTGAATAACTGTGACAGGGAGAGAGGGCGAGAAGACAGATACGTCACAGTGAAGTGTAAAATGGAAGCTTCACCACTAGGGGCGTGGCCACACCGGAGGAAAGAAAAAAGGAGACCGGACAA
Organism: Bombina bombina; assembly: GCF_027579735.1. Classification (NCBI taxonomy): domain Eukaryota; kingdom Metazoa; phylum Chordata; class Amphibia; order Anura; family Bombinatoridae; genus Bombina; species Bombina bombina. The sequence continues at coordinate 355,734,504 of NC_069500.1, read as the reverse complement.
CAGAAAGAAAGTAAATAGAGAAGGTAATTCACAAGTAAATATGAAATAACTAGAAACGAAGCTCAGAGAAGCTTATAATTCAAAGAACACAAATTTTTTTTTGCAATAATTAAAACAAGACTAATATAATAAAAAAAATATATAAAATAAAACGAAAAAAATGAAAAAAAGAAAATTCTTTATTCAAAACAATGCAAGCGAACAAAGATAATATATATAGCTAACGTTATAATACTTATCTCTTGAGAGCAGCAAAGTGAAAAGAAGAAGTTGGAATATTATTTGAACTGTTTATAGCAGAATTAACTTTTCTGATTGGTCTGCATTAGATCACACCATTCAGGATTGTTTCTCATTGGTTACCATATTCATTTCTTTTATTTCTATGTTTAAACATTTGGATCATATGTACATAATCTTGCACTTGGTAATAAATGTTAGATTTTATTTATTTGCCCAGTCCTCCATTTTTTTTAATAACACTGTTAATTTGATCCACCCCTCCTAAAAACAGAAATATCATCAACAAACAAGCACACCTTCCTTACTATGGCCTAATACTATTGCACACCTTCCTTACTATGTCCTAATACTATTGCACACCTTCCTTACTATGGCCCAATAATATTGCACACCTTCCTTACTATGGCCTAATAATATTGCTATGATTACGGCCTAGCCGAAACGCGTAAGCCTGCCAGCCAGAGGTACCCCCTCTATTCATTCTAATATGACTGTCTGTTCTACTTTTTAAATAACCAATAAAGGTTATGTTTTATATATAACTACTAGCGCTCAATCTTCTTTCTTGCTTTGGTGGACTAATAATATTGCACACCTTCCTTACTATGGCCTAATAATATTTCACACCTTCCTTACTATGGCCTAATAATATTGCACACCTTCCTTACTATGGCCTAATAATATTACATTTTATTTAGTGGTAAAAATACAAGTTATAGGGACACTAAACTTAACAATGCGTGAAAATGGCTTACGTTAACCCCTTCTAAGTAATTTGACTTTGTTCCAGTATATCGTCTGTGCCCTTTTTTATATGTATCTATATGTAAATGTTAGTCGCACCTTTTGACAAAGGTGTTTCACTGGTCAGTTTCTTATAATGTTTCAATTATAATGTTATGAATAATTTTAAAAACATAATTTTCATGTAACCAATAAATATGCTATTACGCAAGATGGTACTATTATTCCATTACAAAATATATATCAAAATGACAATGAGATACCTGTTTTTATTTGCATCCTTGTCGGAAGGATAAGGTTAGTCAATCCCTTTATATTTACAGAGCACAATTTGGCACATACTGCCTTATCTTGGGCATTTGGGCAGAAGATCAAAATGTATTTGAAGCACAAGCGTCCTGGGGTTCCTCTTTATCCCATAAGAAAACAACTGGTCTAAAGTTTAAGATTATTGTGTAATGGTGACATTCTGACACTAGTAAAAGTAAAAAAAACTATGAATGAACTTAACCCCTAATAATACAAACTATATTATATAAATATTATTACAATATATAATTTGTGTTCTGGATTTTCTACCTCAAAATTACATGGGACTTATCAGTCCATGCAAAGCTGAGCAGGTGTTTGATAAACCCCTAATCGGATCCCTTGATCACTGACTCTAATGCTTAAGAATGGAGGAATGATACTGTAGAACCATCTTCTTGAAAGCCCTTTTCATACCAGGTAAATCGATGTTGCTGTTAAATGTATTAAAACTCAAGACCATCTGTCTGAATAAGTGGCTGCGAACGGTTTGCACAGCTGATATAGTTTAATTGTACTCAGAGTCTTACTGTAATGTAACAATTAACAAACAATAAAGTAAAGGGGAAAGTGACCTGAGGTGTGCCATAGTCACATGGTCAGTATGCCTAAAAAGGAGGCATACCCAAAGAAGGTAAATGATAAAAAGAAAAGAGAAAAAAATAAAGGGATGGGTGGGTGGAAAAAAACAAAGGAAATGCAGACAAGGTGAGATAAATCAGAGCAACTATTTATAAGGTGTTAGACTCCGCCTACAAATTCAGGCTAACTAATAGCTAGCCTTCCTACTTGTACTCGGAGTCTTACTGTAATGTAACAATGAACAAACAATAAAGTAAAGGGGTAAGTGACCCGAGGTGTGCCGTATTCACATGGTCAGTATGCCTAAAAAGGGGGGAAAAAGAGACAAGATAGGACAGAGTAAAATATGATAAATAATACAACAAATCATTCAGCCAAAAAAAGAAAAAGAAAATAACATCTCAACTTGTGGATCAGGAATACAACTATCAAAACAAGGTGAATTCCATCTCCCTAACCTCTTGATGACATGAGCTTGATCCCCATGTCTAGAGGCTGCAGAGGCTGCTCTTACTCTAAAGGAATGGCCCGAGCGACTCAGGGTTAAATCCCAAACCATTAAAACATGCAACAATGTTTGAGGGAATGGTTTGAAGTGTGAGAAGAAAAAGGGAAAATAAAAGGCCATCCCTAGGCCTAAATAACGGCTGAAACATGTGCCGGTCTAAAACAGGTACCGGCCCCATAAGTTATAAGATTAAAAATTGGATATAAATTCAAAAGCAAAGAAAACTAAGCAAACCTGGTATTAACGGAAAATCATCAGGGGAAGGCCCTGACAGTAAATGAGTGCCAAAAATAGCAGCATAGCCTAAAGAAGTTGCAGTACCCGTGACTACATGAGGAGAAGACTGCAAAACTGCTACAATAAACATGGATATGCTGAGCCAACATTTGAGTAACTTAAAGCAAAATTAAGCATACCAGAGGGAAGGGTGTGAAACCATGCAGGTGTGTAGGAAAAGTGAGATAACACAACTTAGACATGTGGACTTACCCTGTTAAAGAGAACAGGCTAACTAAGGCAAAACTCACTTAACTATAGGATGAATAAAAATAATACAAATCTATGCTTACCCAAAAGCTCAGTATCTAAGTACACTCCAAACTAACGAAACCAGAAAATTGAACCAGAACTGCAGTTACCCCGGCTGAAAAAGACTGACGATAGTCATGAAAAGCAGAGCCACCGCACCTCTGACCCAATTCCACTACCCTAAAATGGAGAGATCCAACTCCTTCCTCCTAGCCACAAGCATAAGACTTATTCTCAGCTACATCAGTCCAAGACCTAAGTAAGAGAGTACACCCAAGCTCCGTAACCCTGGAAGGAAATAGCAGGATATAAGCAAGAATTCATCATTATCTGGGGCCTGACCTATAAACAGAAAGACAAAAATGATTAAGCAAACAAAAATAAAAATATATACATTTTAAACATCTGTCTGAGGCATGTGGTGCAAACAAGTAGCAAGAAATAATGACAACATTACGAAAAAGGCATGTTAGATAAGAGGTAGGAATGTTTGTGATATGAAGTTCATGTATGACGTATGAATCTACGGATGAGAAACTTGCCACCAAACAAGTTAATTTATTAACGATAACTCAGTCCATAGGCTCTCATGAACGTGATGGGTAACAACAAGTGGTGATAAAATGCCAGAAATTACAGAAATACAGCTATATGTGAAATGAAAAGTGATGCGGATAAAACATAACATAATGTGACAAAACATAACATAAACCAACCTGTAGAAGCTGCAACAGAAATTAAAAACTTGAAAATAACTGAAAACATAGATAAACACATAAATAACACAGACCAGTGATACAATCATAAAACAACAAATTTGACATGAAAAGGGACTGAAAACGTATCAGCCCTTGCCTAAAAGAGAGGCCAAGTAAGTACCAGGCTAACTAGAGACGAAAAGCTCAGGCTATGACAGGTAAAAGGAATAAATGTTAATGTTACCTATAATAAAATCTGATATATTTAGTGCAAGAAGCAGATTCACTAGGGTGATAGTAAATCAAATTATAAACGAAAACTCAAAATGCACGGGACCGAAAACGTTTCAGTCCCTATGTATAAAGGAGTGCGAGCTACCTGGGGCGTACCAGGCAAATGAAAAAACGTAACACTCAAACCTTATGGGTACGTAAAGACGTGTTAGGTAAGAGGTAGGAATGTTTATGATATGACGTGCACGTATGGCGTATGAATCCATGTGATAAAACGCCAGAATATGACAAAAATACAGCTAATTGAATTATTAAATAAACAAAAAAATATATATACATTGTAAGCATATGTTTGAAGCATGTGGTGCAAACAAGCAACAAGTAACAGTGATATGCCAGGCTAAAAACAAAAAACCTGAATGTAACAGATAAGAGAAATTAATGTTTGTGTTACCTATAATTGTATCTGCAAGCGAGCAGACTCAGTAGGGTGAAAGTAAATCAATTAAAAAACGAGCACTTACACAGGACCGTAAACGTGACAGTTCCATCTGTAAAGGAGGCTGAGTTACCTGAAAGCGTGTCAGGTAAGAGGTATGAATGTACTGATATGTCGTGAAACGTAAGACGTATAATTACAGATGAGAATACAGCTAAAAAATGAAGATGAAAACGTGATAAAAAATAATGTAAAAAATAACAAACGTAACAAACAGTAATATGCAAGATGATGGTACGTATAAGAATAACAAACAGCAACTGTATAAGCAAAAATCCAACAGCTATGCGTACAAAGTTAATATAGACTATGCAGATCCAATAAAACAACCCGTGTCTGCAGACACCACTCTTCACATAATACATGAGAAATGTATTAAACCTAACCCGTATCGCTAGAGCATGATTGTTTATAAGGATCACGTAAATAATGCACTTTATAGACTTCCACTGAGAAAAAAATATAATGAAAAACAATTTATCTGAGTTGAAAGTACATATTAGGAGAACTATTCTGAAATATTGTTGCTTTTTGATCAGATCAGCGGCACTAAATTAACACTAAATGCTACCAGCATAAAACATCAGACACCTGTAGCACTAAGTGATCATTCCATAGGTGAAGGTGTCGGAGCTGCAACAACCTTGTTACTCAAAAGTCAAAGTAAAATAAACTACACATTAGAAAAAACGTAACAGATATAAAGAGGGGTTCATATACTACCCATCCTACACTTACAGTAAAAGCACACTACAATAGTAAAAGGTATCCAGTTAATGAACATTTCAACTTATTATTGTAGTAAAAACATAAACACTCAGGAAAAGAAAGGTCCCCTACCCAATGCTGCAGAGTTTACATCTCTAGAAAAGAGAGGTCAGTGAGTAGTAGACATCTGTATTAATTATCTGTGAGTTTGCAGGACTCTGGTATAAGAAGAAGATGTGAAGAAAGTGACAAGAAAATTTTTTTTTTAATAGTCATAGGATACTATGCGCTCTAAACACCCCAAGGTCCTCCTGAGCATGTAATAACCAGTCCTGCACAAAACATTACACTTCAGATAGCATAACCGGCAAAATGTATTTCTCCCTTAGGACGCACCATCTGGGAGGCGCTAAGAGCGGTGCCGACTGCGAGGATTTAAATTTATTATTTATTCATTTTTATGTTGTAGAACTTAGTTTTCGACAATCGCTGCGCCCGCAGCCCACTGGCTTTGGCTGGCTACCCATGCGCCTGCAACGCTACTTAGTGTAGTCTGCTACTAAAGTCTTCATGTCCCGCTGGGCTAATGCTTATTATTATAGGCTGCCAATGGGAATGTGGATGTGGGCATGCCACGCGTGCGTGTGGTGTCAGCATCAGCCAGAGCGTGAAGAATGTCTCACTCTGAGAGCGAGGGAGAAAATTGTGCAGGAGCGGGGTGAGCCGCCTGACTCTATGTGACATCTGGCTCACTCACACACAACAGCACACTGCACCATCTAGAGCTGAGCCATGGGTGAGTGTGACTGATGCTGCCGTCCAGCCTGCAGACGAGATGAGTGAAGAGAGACCGACCGATGGAGTGAGGTAGGAATGGTGGGGTCTCTGAGGTGAGGGGGCCGGAGCGGGCATACAGTGACTTTCCGGAATTTCATAGAGACAGAGTTGTTGTGCACAGCAGCACAGACTCCTCTGCTAAGGTCACTGGCTGCTACTGGCTCAGCCAAGATTTTTGTTGGGCAGTTCACTGCTCAGAGTCTGAGAGTCTGGGTTTCATTTTTATCTTGATTATATTATGCTGCAGTGTAATTTTAACTCACATTTTTGTAGATCATTGCATTAAGGGTTAAAAAAAACTTCTGTAGAAAACGAAAGTCCTGTGACCTCTCCCACACTGTTGCTATAGGAAGGTATATGGTTTCTCTAAGCTCATGTTTCTGAGCACCTTGCTATGTGCTTTACAGTATTTTGCAGTTAATAGGTGTGTGTAAATGTGTGTGTGTGTGTGTGTGTGTGTGTAAATATGTATGTGTGTAAATTTGTATGTGTGTGTATGTGTGTAAATGTATGTGTAAGTGTGTGTGTGTGTAAATGTGTGTGTGTGAATTTTCACCCACAACAGTAATCCATAACTTTCCTTCTTTTGTTGGGACATTAACTTTCTCAATGTAAAATTTCTCTATTTCCCCAGTGCTACAAATCCAATATATGTGTGTATGTATATATATATATATATAATTGTTATGCAGCACAACCACTGTCTGATTTGCTATGCAGCACAACCACTGTCTGATTTGTTATGCAGCAAAACCACTGTTTGAAAATGAGAAAGTTGCTTAAAATGTCATGCTCTAAAAAAATTTGGGGTTCATATCCCTTTAACTAGAATGGTATGTAATGGGGGGGGGGGGGCGACAAAATGTATCCTCGCCTGTGTGGCCAAAAATCCTAGCACCGGCCCTGAACACCCTTAACTAAAGTTTAGCAGAGAGCACTGAATAAGCATTCAAAGTTATGAGCTAAGATCTTACCAACTTCTAAAAAAGAGGTCTTGCATAAAATAACAATAAAAATAATAAATAACAATTGAGTCATGACTGTGATCCCCATACTGCGGGAGTAGAAACTGAAAAATCTCCCTGCACACTAGGAGCTGCACTGTGCAACTAAGTTGCTGTAAGCTTCCTAAGTGAACAGCGGTATGAGCCCACAACCTCCAGAAAGCGCTAGAAGAACCGAGGCGGGATAATCCTACACATACCTGGACCATCCGGCTTGGTGTAGCTTCCGCCTCGGTGCAATGAACACGTAGCCAGAAGGGGAGCGGGAAGGAGCTGCTCCCTACTCTTCCTCCTGCCCCTGACCTGCCACCCTCCCACAGCTGCCGGGACCAGGTGGGGGAAAGATTCCTGACCGACAAAAGCCCTCAACCCTCTGTCCTTCCCATGTGACACCTGCCTTACTAAACAGGTGAGCCTTACTACGACTGAACCATTACTAGGGTAGGGGGGATATGGGGAAAAAAACAGAGCAGCAATAGAGAGATGCCTTGAGCTATGAACACTTAAAACGGGTCACCCTATATGAATCAGAGTCACAATGTGTAATGTATGCAACAAAAAAACACAGCGTTAATACATTGTGAACAAATGGATGATAATCTAATGTTTGAAACAGGCACGCTATATTCGTCATATGTACCACGGTACTATGTAAACATGTGTACCTTGTCAGCAAGAATAATGTACATATATATCTCGTATTAAAGATATGATGTACAGCTCAGAAGTGTGGTACAGCATAAGCGTTAGACATTCCTCTATGCGAGTTATGAAGCTATAGAGCTTTGATGCCACTGTCTTACCCTGAACAAAAACAGCAATCTGCTCATCTTACCTGCATGGTACCGCAAGGAAGCAGACTGAAAGGTCATACAGAAAAAAACATAAAGGAAACAGAGACAAGATGAGAGAGTTCAGAGCAACTAGTTATAAGGTGTAAGACTCCTACAAATTCAGGCTAACTAATAGCTAGCCTTCCTACTTATCCCACTTCAGATTTCAGGGACGCATCAAATGGCTAATCTCACATACTAAGCCATCCAAATTGGTGTATTTAATTTATTTTATTTAAAAAAAACAACAACAAAAAACGTTTTAAATGTCTACAATAGATGTTTATAATGGCTTATTGGGAATACAGCATTACATATTTGTTTTTGTTTTTTTTACATGTGTTTTTAAGTTTGGTAATGATTGGTTTAACCATCACACAAATTGATAGAGAAATGGTTTTAAATAGAACTAAGCAGTTTATCAGTTTGTGATGTGATTTTGCCATAGGTTTGTTGAACTGTGCTTCAGTGAACATTATCGTAAAACACCACAGACACATAACTTTTGTAAAAATGCTACACCCTTATATATTAGATGCATATTTATTTATTTTTGTATTTTCTCATGTAGAAATATATGTATGTTATATATTTATGGTGAACCATAGAAATGGATGTCAGTACTTCCATCTTATTTACATAAACCTCTAAGCTTGTCTTTTTCTTGAGAAGAACACCAAATGAATCAGTATTTATGTCCTGATTATTGCAAAAAATGTGTTGCTTAATATTTCTTTATTTTTTCAAGGGAAAGGCACTTACATATGGAAAAGCAAAAATTCCATTTATGAGGGTGATTGGAAATGTGGGAAACGAAGTGGATTTGGAACATACAGCATTTTGAATCCTGACACTGGTGAATATGTGAAAGTCTATTCTGGTTCCTGGAAAAATGACAAAAAAGAGGTATGTTGTCTATTTCAAAATATGAAACTTGTGGACAGAATTGACTTTAAACAGAGAATAGAAGGATGTTTTGAATATTACACATTGCTTTTTCTAGTACATTTAATTGAATAGTTTGGTATGTATTGAGGTTGAAATATTTTTTAGTAAACATTTTTTCCAATAAACAATACATTTCGTAGTGCAATATTCATAGTACAATCAGCAAATTAAACAATATTTGAGCTAGCATGAATGTTCTTTTTCCTCCAAATACATCCTTCCGATCATATCATTTCTGTTTATACAGTTCAAAGGCTGATTACCAATTGTGCACTATTAAAATGCTCAAATGTAAACTTTTTCCCCATCCTATCTATTAATTGGCATTCTAGGTCGTTTTTAATAGGAAGTTATCAGGCTTAGAGAGAACATGTTTAAAACATAACTTGCATTCAGACAGAAATTGAAATGTAAAACCAATAAAACTAACTAATAAAACCAACATTTTTACTTGATGTAATTCTTTTCTCAACTGATTAAGTGTTATTCCACTTACAATTTGGACCTGATGGGTATTTTTTACCTTTAATTCTTATGGAAGCAAATATTCCTTTGATGCACATGCAGAGATACCAATTTCTCTGATCGCTACAGATTGATTTTGCAACTTATCCTTATGGAGTATCCAGTAGTACCACACCTTGTAGTATGATTCTGTTGTATTTTTAATATGTTCTGCAGTTTCATACATTGTATATATATATTAAATTTTATTTGTAATTTCCCCCCATGTAGGAACACCCAACTGCCAGTGGTTTGCGATACTAATTGTTGCAGTTGTACAAATGATTCTTATGAAAGTGTTTATATGAGAATTAAAATTTGAGATCCTTTCATTCAGCAAGGCTTGTGAGATGGTAAGGGAGATTTGTTCATCTAATATAGTACTTAATAATTTGGATGAGTCTACCCATATTGTATGTACTCTGGGACACTCCCACCACATGTGGAGATAGGTTCCTAATGTATTACCTTCTCTATAGCAATTCCTGGTTCCTCCTTTTATTAGGTGTACTGTTTTCATTGGGGTGAGGTGCCATCTAAACAATGTCTTGATACAATTTTCCCTATAACCTTTAGAGGAGTTAAAAAATATTTTATCCCATTTATCAATGTCCTTCTCTTCACCTATGTCTGTATCCCATCTAAGTAGCAGGGGTTGTTCAGCTCTGATTGAGGCAGATTGTATAGCGGTGAGATATCATATGTTTCGGTCTAGTGTGAGAGATACAAATTTGTTCTAGAGTGTTAAGTGTGAAGGATGTTATATTTGAAATGAATTTGCGGAGGCCTGTCATGATTTGCAAATATAGGAACCATTGTACAGGAAGAGGGTCGAGTTTCTGTTTTATCTGATTGTAAGTCATAGGGGTTTTATGAATGAGTACGTCCACCACTCTATACAGTCCCTTATTTTCTGATTTTTGTAGGAGAGGTCTATAGTCTTTAAGGATCAAGTATTTTAGAGGAGTTATCAATGATTGGGTGGGCATGAGTACTTTATTTTTGTTAATTGTTTTCCATTGTTGTTTTGAAAGTTTAGTAATTTGGGAACATATATCAGGTCCCTCTATTCCCTCAAACCCATTCCACAATAAATCTTCTGGTGATCTCAGGTCCCCTATATTAGCTTTTAATGTGGGCCATAATATGTTCTTTTCTGCTGAAACTGGAGATTTAGGCTATACTGGAAGCTTGATAGTAATCTGAAAGGTTTGGTACCCCCACTCCTCCCAATTCTCTATGACATGTCAAGGTGTGAAATGGGATTCTAGCATGTTTCTTACCTCTGAGAAATCTATGAAGTGCTGATTGGAGTGAATCTAGATCTTGTTTGGGAACCTTTATTGGCAATGCCCTGAGTAAATATAAAAGTCTCGGGAGAATATTCATTTTTATGATGGAAAGCTTTCCATACCAAGAAAAGTTGTGTTTTTGCCATCTAAGAATAACTGATCTAATTATTTTATATATGGGAGAAAAATTTGTTTTGCAAAGCTTTGAGGAATGTGTAGTTAATTTGACACCTAGATATTGGATGCCATCTTTTGCCCACTTAATGTCAAAATTGACTTCAATAAGTTTAATTGTATGATTTAGCAAAGCTATTGGGAGGGCTTCACATTTGTCCAAATGTATTTTGTAGCCTGAAATGGAGGAGAAGAAGATGTTGATGGTGTTATGTAAATTAGGCAAAGAGATCAGTGGTCTAGTTAGGGTGAGGAGGATATCATCTGCGAATAAAGTTATTTTGTGATCAATTGAACCGATCTTCACACCTGAGATATCTGGTGAGTTTCATATAAAAACCTCCAGGGGCTCTATAAAGATGGCGAATAAGAGAGGGGAGAGCGGACATCCCTGCCTCGTCAGTATTGCAACATTTTTGGATTGCTCTAAAATGGCTGGAGTAAATATTTTTGATAGCTCTCAAAAAAGAGTCCTTAAATACCCTTTTTTCTAATACCGCCCACATATATTTGCAGTCCACCCTATCAATTGCCTTCTCTGCATCCAGGGAAAGGAGCAGAGAAGGCATTTTTCTATCAGCTAAACAGTCAATCACTGAAACCATCCTCCTGATGTTATATGGGGCCTGCCTGTCAAGAATAAATTCCACCTGATCTGGGTGAATGATTGTTGGGAGGATACGTTTGAGTCTGTTTGCTAGGATTTTAGTCACTATTTTAAGATCTTGATTAATTAGTGATATGGGTCTGTAACTGGAACAGTATTTGGGATTTCCCCCGATTTGGGGATGACCACTATCCTTGCTTGAAGCAAGTCTGTTGGAATATCTTGTCCCTCCATTATGTGAATGGCGAATTTAACTAGATGGGGTATTAAAATGGATTTGAAAAGTCTGATGCTACTTATGTTGGTGTGATTTTAATAATTTGCAGTCAGCCTGTACTATACTACCCAAATCAGAAAGAACGCAGTGTTTTCTGTGTTACCACTGTGTGAAGTACTTTCTTACCATCATATAAGGCCCTGTAATAACGTGCAAATGTATCCACTATTTCTTGTGGGTTAGATGTGTTAATACCTGACGGGCTTTAAATTACGGGAATTGAGAGGGATTGGTAGGTGTCTCTGATTTTCTTAGCTAGGTATCTGTCCGGGTTATTAGCGTAAATAGTTTGTTTTTAGTCTGTGAGCTAATTTTCTACAGTGTTCGTTAAGGTATAAATCTAAAATGTGTCTTTTATGTTGAAGTTTCTGGAAGGCTTGTTTAGAATGAGTACTTTTATGTTCCTTTTCTAGAGCTATTATCTCATTTTGCAGTTGTGTAATATGTGTGTTGATCTTTTTTTTTTAAATATCAACTTTTCTTTGATAAGGATGCCCCTAACCACTGTCTTGTGGGCTGCCCAGACAGAAACTGGATTGTTTGCTGTGTCTAGGTTAATCAGCCAGTATTCTCCCATAGCTTTTAGTAAGTTAGTGTGGGTGACCGGATTTTTGAGGCATGATGGATCATAAGTCCAGGCTTGTATTCTGTTTGGGTCTCTAAGGCTTCCCAATTTAACTTATGATATAGAATGGTCCGACCACACACAGGGGATTATGTCAGTTGATCTGAGAACCGGCTGTAGTAATTGACTTATAAATATAAAATCTATTTTGGAGTATATGTTGTGTGAAGCCAAATAATATGTGGTGTCTGTTGTAACCCCATGTAGTGTCTTCCATGTTTCTATGAGAGAAAGGGGCAACAATAATTCAATGACGTCCTTAGCTATAGAACTCAGTCTCTGCTTTTTTTTTATAGTATCTGTGTGGACTTATATCTAAGGGCTTGAATGTCTATGTTGAAGTCTCCAGCTAAAAGTATTCTTGCCCGTTAATAGGTGTATAAAGTTATGGATAAATGTGTGTTGGCCCTCATTCGGGGCATAAATGTTGCATAATAGAATATCCATTCCCTGTATCTGACCATAAAATAAAATGTACCTGCCTTCTTTATCAGCAATTGTCTGTTTGTGTATAAACTGTAGCGAGGAATGTATTAATATGGAAACTCTTCTTTTTTTTTGTATCTGTGGAGACGTGGTAGTGTTGTGGGAATTCTCTGGTCCAGTATTTTGGAATAATAATAATAAGCGCAGTTCGTCTTTTAATGTCTGAATGGAAACCTCTCACATTGTGTGAGAGTAGTGTGCTTAAGGATTTCTAAAAGTATAATATAGTGCTTTAATGAATATAAAGCATCCCCAAGCAGGCTTGGTTTCATAATTGTGGGAACAATTAATACCTCTAGATATGACTACAACTCTAAAATTTTAGCCTTGGTGTTTAAGTGAATACTCCTTATTTTTATTTATATTATTACTGAGTAGGTAAGTGATACATCATGACATGAAAATACAACAGTACATTTGAACAACAATAAAAAAACATTTTGATTCAACATAAGTTCAAACTGAGTGTTTCAGGGGGAGTGTAAAAAGTAGAAATATAAAGTAAGAAGTAGGTGGGAAATGTAGATCTAGCAGAGGAGAAGGCAAAGGGTAGAAGAGAGAAAGAAAAGAGAGGGAGGGAGGGGGGAAGGATATCAGAGATTAAGATTATCTAAGAGGGGAGATAGCTTAGTCTGAAGTTGCAGAAAATTTGGTATGAAATGAGCCAAGTGGGAAGTGGGATTAGGGTGGGTGGAGACTTAGTCTAATACACAAACCAGTTCCAGTAATGAGGGGGTATATGGTGGAGGATCAGTTTGAGGTCATCTCATCTAAGTGTCCTCTGATGCCAGCTCCAACCATATCTGACTTAGTAGTCAGAGGAAAAGTCAGGTAATCATCAGTTAGTATTAAACTGTGAACCAAAGGTCCGATTAGCAAAACAAGACAGACTCAGGACCTCATGACATGAATTTCTTTTTCGTGACCTTTGTCCAACTGGATCTTAGGTTAGCCTTTCTTGACTCCATCTTGTCGGAACTACTAGCAGATTGTAGATGTGAGGGTAACTCTGGAGTTTCCAGTCCCACAGTGTTACAGATGGTTGGGATCTCCTCCACGTCTTTTATGGTAAAGAATCTCCCCTCCTTTATCATCTGTAGGGAAAAAGAGAAGCCCCAGCGGTACGCAATCTGATTTTTCCTTAACAGGCAGGTGAGAGGTCGGAGGGAGTTGCAGCGTTGTAATGTTCCCGACAAACAGATCTTGATAGAACTGGACTATGTTTCCTTGAAATTAAAATGTAGGGTTTAGACGGGCTGCCATCAAGATTCTTTCTCAGGAAACCGTAAGAATTTAACAATGACGTTTCTTGGAAAAGATCGTCTTTGGGTCGCGCTCTGAGTGCTCTGTGAGCACGTTCAATCTGAAATTCTCCTCTCTCTGTTCCTCCAGTGATGAAGCTAAAAAGTTGTTGGAGGTAGGTAGGAAGATCTTTTGCCCCAATGGTTTCTGGGATCCCTTTAAGATGAATGTTCCTCCTTCTTGTCTGATTCTCCATGTCCTCCATCTTCTCCTGGAGGTCAGATATTGTTTGTTGCTGGGAGGATAAAGATTGTGAGATTGTGGAAAGGTCATCCGTGAGAGCCTCTTGGTTGTTTTCAAGTGTCTCTTCTCGATTCCCCATTTCAGCTATATAATTTTTTATATCTTTTAGACTAGCTGTTACAGATGAGTGGAGGTTGTCAATCTTATTCCAAAGTTTCTCGAAATTCATCAAGATGTCCTGTTTGGACACAAGTTGTTGTAGATCAGCTTTTGTCGCCAAAGTTTGGTCTGCCTGGGGATTCTGTGTTCCTGATTCCAAATCAGCTTCATCTTCCCCATCAGTTTCCAGTAAATCTGGGGGTTTGAGCGGAGCACCGGCTTCGATAAAAGCTTCAAAATTCATTTAAAAAACAATAATAAAAGCTTAGGAAACACACATTGGTAACTAACAAAATGAGTCAGCAAACCCAGCTGACGCGTTTAGGCTTTACGCCGTTGTCAAAGCTGATGAAGTTCAGAGAAAGGTCCCCGCCTATTAAAATTGCAAAATGGCTCCTATTGGTTAACATATAATATAATCAGAGACCCTTAACAAACAAGCTATATTTCTCTTCTTTGTGTATTTACAATATACCTGGGGGGTTGAATTAGAGACTGCAAGCAACAATATTGGAAGGATGGACACAGGTTAAACAAAGCAAAAAACACAAAAGTTAAAAATAAATAAATTAACAAATTGTACTAGAAAAGCATAGTATCTAATACTTCACCAGGGCATAAACTATTGACACCTAGAGTATCAGATAGGGTAAACTTCCAACAAATGGGGTTGATTGAATAAAAGTTTCACAATTTACATTTTAATGGAATACTAATCCATTGGACTACAGCATGAACAAGATAGAATTGGATATTAAAGTGAGCCAGATTCGCCACTGTGGTAATTCCTCCTGCAGGAATACTAATAATCACAGTATTATACTAAAAAGTGACATACTTATAATTCCAGACTGATATACTACAGGAAAGTTCTACTCTGTGAAAAGCATTGCTGGGCTAAAAGAAGCTGCACCCTGGTGGTAAATCGCAAAAGAACAGGCTAACAATGGTATTGAGCCGGTTGTTCGTTCCTGTGAGTGTGCTTCTCTCTGTGTGTATTTAGTCTTCCTATGGGAAAATGGGAATCCAGATGTGGACTCCTTGCTCAGTGTGCTTAAAGGAATATGGCTACACCTCACTGACGAGGCCCAATGAAGGCCAAAATGATCGTCTGTGGTTGCTGTGTTCCTTGTTCAGATAGGAATTGCCCGGTATTTTGGCGCTAGACTGACCCTAATAGGCGGGATCAGACTGATATACTACAGGAAAGTTCTACTCTGTGAAAAGCATTACTGGGCTAAAAGAAGATTCACCCAGGTGGTAAATCGCCAAAGAACAGGCTAACAATGGTATTGAGCCGGTTGTTCATTCCTGTGAGTGTGCTTCTATCTGTGTATACTAATAATTCCAACATGGCAACAATTAAATCACATAAAGTGCTAACCTATGGGCTATAATTTTTCCTGTGGGAATACTCATAAACGTAAATCACGAAAGTGGATCTATAATTAAGGCACATATTCTTTATGTAGGTTTGGCCTGTGGCTGAGGACCTAAATGATTCACCCATTTCAACTTTCTCGCATGCTACACAGTCTCTATTGTGACACTTGAACATACCCCTAGATGACAACCAAGAGGATTCTTTAGGTTTGGTTGATGGTAGTCGAGTGGGAGCTACTAGATTCCCTATAGTTCTGTTACGTCTGTATGCAAATTTGCAGAGTCCAATCGAAAGGTTAGCCAACCCGTCGTCTGCTTTAAGTATGGGAAGGTGCTTCCTAACAATACTGCAAACTTGATTATACTGCTCAGTATAATTCGTAATAAAGAGGAGGCCATTGTTGGTATCTTTCTTGGACTGGTTGGAATAAACCTTGGGACTTATCAGGTCTTGACGGTCCATGCCCCTGAATGTCTCTACAGCCATATCTATGGTATCTTTTTTGTGATTCTGTTTCAAATTGATCAAGGTCTGAACAGTTCCGTCTCAAGCGGATAAACTGTCCCTTAACTATTCCTGTGAACACACTCCTTGGGTGGCAATTCCTTGCATGGAGGAGGGTATTTCCAGAGATAGGTTTTCTGTACACAGTCGTGTGTACTTTTTCATTACATCTGCCAGAGAGGGTTATATCCAAATTGTTAATACAAACAGGGCTCGATTCTGACGTAAAACTAATACCTAAATTGTTGGTATTAAGGTATTGAACAAAATGAGATAAGTCCCTCTGTTCACCCCTCCAGATGAACAACAGGTCATCAATGAACCTTCTCTAGACAACTATCTCCGAGCTGAAGGGGGTCCCACCTCCATAAATGTGGTCCTGCTCCCACCACCCCATAAAGAGGTTGGCGTACGAGGGGGCACATTTTGCCCCCATAGCAGTCCCACAAATCTGGAGGTAAAAGACCCCCTCAAACTCAAAGTAGTTGTGCTTCAGGAGGAATTCTGCAATTCCTCCTGAAGAACAGCTGAATGGGTAATACCCAGAGCTGAATGGGTAATACCCTTCCTTTTTCCCTAAGCCCTGTGGTTGGTTCTACTGTTTTGACGTTGATCAATGAGGAGCAAGGAGGTGGCACACACACCCCACTGTGACGTCTGAGGAGGGAGCCAGAACGGACCCACACAAAGGACCTCTCCGGGTGACCTCACACGAGTGAGTAGGAAAGCGCCCGCCAAATAGCGGTTGTATGGACAGCGCAACCTTGATTATCTAGCTCCCTGGGACTCAAGTTGTGAGGTAAGCTCTCAGTTTGTATAATGGCTGGATTACTTTGCATCATCTGGTATTTCACAGACTCTTGTGCAGACAAGTCCCATTGGGTCCATTTATTGCTGCTGATTTTTGCAATATTTCTGTATGTATTCAGGCACTCTTGTGTAAGGGAGTACCTCTCTGTCTGTTACACAAAAGGCTGATACTAGCGAAAGCAATTGAAAATACAAATTGTTGTATCTGTCATCCCTTCACCCATGTGCTGCTGCTGATTCTTATTTGCACAGCGTTTTGTTAGAGAATACTAAAGTATTCATATTTTTAGTAAAGGTGGTGGTTTGCAACACGGAAAACTAGCTATTTAAAGTAAGAAATTAAAGGTAAAGGAAATATTTGAAGACAATATAAAACACTCAAGCAATTAAACCTATTGTTACAACCTACTCATTTAATGCCAAAATGCCAATGATATACTATAAAATACTTTATTCAGATGATATAACAGAACAGAAAAATACAATAATATTAACTTCATCTCCTTTTAGGGATATGGGACTAATTTCTACACAGACACAGAATATTATGAGGGTGATTGGAGATCCGGGGAAAAAAGTGGCTGGGGAAGAATGTATTTTGCTAATGGAAATATTTATGAAGGAGAATGGCTGGAAGACAAGCAGAATGGACAGGGCATGCTGCAGCTAGGTATTTGTCTTATGAGAACACCAATGTATTAGTACTGCTGGCAACAACCAGCAATAGGGGTACATACATTTATATGGTACAGATTTAAAGGACATTCAATTCAAAATGTATTCCCCTATAAAAAGTTTAGTTATTTCGCCTGATGTTCATGTAATTTAAAGGGATACCCATATTTTTCATGCATATGAAAGATTTAAAGTGTTAAAAATGTTTATGTGGAAAAAGGGTTAAGTAAAAGTAAATTTAAGGTGAAACTAACAGAAAGTGTCTGATTGTGTGCATATTGGTCATGGGACTCTAATGCTCATTGGCTGATAGGGATAGCCCTCATATAAAAAGTTGGCTTGCTTGGCACAGGAACAGCTTTTTTAAAAAATGTATTTAAAAAGCACATTAAGATATTTTGAATTATTCTCTTTTAGATGGAACTGGGGGTAAAAATATCATGTCCTTATAAATCTTAAAATTGTAGTTTTTAAAACTGACCCCAGTAAGCTTGTAGTTTATTTCATGGTATACAGACCCTAACCCACTTACATGCTACACTCTGATTGGTTAATATATGCAGAAGGTCATTTATATCTGTTCCTAAATTGCTTCAGAAATGCAGACACCGTAAACCAATACAAAATGGGGCTTTTAGAAGTGTGTCTCTGAACCAATAAACAAGAAATTTTACTGACAAAATTATTTTTAATTGCTTTTAATACATTTATGTTGTATGTAGATGTTTTGCAATGCAGTGATTTATTTCTAATGTACATGTAAAAATGTTTACCTTAAAGTGAATGTCAACTTAACGCAACTGCCCCATGGCAATGGATAGACTTTGCAAAATGAGCCTGGGTTTAATTAATCAAATTTGTTATATTTCAGTATTTTGTAAAATTTGTACCTTTTTAGCGCTCCAACAATAAGCGCAGCTCTCCTGCCCGCCATTTTGTCTAATTGATTGACAGATGACGATTCTTAAAAGAACTAATCCATGTTTCCCCCCTGAGGCATTCAGACCCTTTGCATAAACGTCACGGCCCGGGGGGAAACAAGGAATAGTTCTTTTAAGAATCGCCATCTGTCAATCAATTAGACAAAATGGCGGGCGGGAGAGCTGCGCTTATCGTCGGAGTGCTAAAAAGGTAAAAATTTTACAAAATACTGAAATATAACAAATTTGATTAATTAAACCCATGCTCATTTTGCAAAGTCTACCCAATGCCGTGACATTCACTTTAATCTCCACTTTAAATAAAGGGTGTCTTATTTATTTAAATAGTCCTAAATTCTATTAGAAACACTTTAAGAGTAACATTAATGTATTCTGCTCTCTCTCTTGTTAAGATTGGTAATTTGATCTAATTTCTTAACTCATAACACTAAAGACAAATATTTATGTTTGCAATTCTTGTTTTCCAAAGTGTAATATTTACTCAACATTATTCATTCTGTTTGCACAGATCATTAGTAGCAGTGCACTGGTTAAGGGATCCTCAGTGTATAAATAGATGCAGTTATGTTTGGCTGTGTGCTGTTAAGACATTTTTCTTTTGGTATCAAGGGTTTGAGTTACAGTGTTCCTGTAACACATAACCAGGACACAAGGTCTCTGGTCACTGTTCAATAGGAGTTTTAGGCCCTTTATAATCAGTGGAGGTCACATTTCACTGTCTGGGTTAATTTATGGGTATTAATCAGGAGTGTGTTTGAAGAAGAGGAAGACAACATTTAAACAAAATGAAAAGTTGGAAAATAATGCCATTTACTAAATCTTAGAGAAACTAAAACACATGTTTTATATATATATATATATATATATATATATATATATATATATATATATATATATATATATATATATATACACATACATACATACACAGAGTATAAACCAGTAATTCATCATTGAATTGCAAATACACCTCAAATACACCTATGAGTCCTTCAAAGTCAAACAACCTTGACATATACCATATCCCTTTTAAACAATTTTTATACATTTCAATAACAATTAGATGTTCATAGCTTAGGGATACAAGATACTGTAGGTTTCAAGTCTCATCCACCCAAGGGCAGATTTCTTCTCTCAAGCCTGTCTTCCAGACCAGAAAAGAGGGAAGTCTTCTGGGGTGCGTGCGGGATCTGTCCTTCTTAGGGGTCATTGTCCCAGTACCTATTGCAGAAAGAAGTTTGGGATACTATTCAAACCTGTTTTTGGTCCCAAAGGAGGGAACTTTCTTCCCGATTCTGGACCTAAAGTGCTTAAACAAATTTCTAAATGTCCCCTCGTTCAAGATGGAGACGATAAGGTCCATCCTTCTCGTAGTTCAGGAAGGACAGTTCATGACCACTATAGATCTGAAGGATGCTTACCTTACCAATCCACAAGGATCACTTCCAGTTCCTAAGGTTTGCATTCCTGGACCAGCACTTTCAGTCCATTGCACTTTCGTTTGGTCTAGCTACTGCTCCAAGGATTTTTACAAAGGTTCTAGGGGCTCTTGAAGCCATTGCCAGAACCCGGGGTATAGCAGTAACTCCTTACTTGGACGATATTCTGGTAGAAGCACCATCTTTTTGTCTGGCAGAGGGCCATTCAGAATCTCTTCTCTCTTTTCTTCGATCTCATGGATGGAAGATAAACATAGAAAAGAGTTCTCTTATTCCAAGCACCAGGATGGAATTCCTGGGTACTATAATAAACTCCATATCCATGAGGGTATTTCTAACAGACCAGAGACATTGCAAACTAGCTTTGGAATGTCTTGCCCTCCGGACCTCCTTAAAGGGACACTGAACCCAAATATTTTCTTACATAATTCAGATAGAGCATGAAATTTTAAGCAGCTTTCTAATTTATTACTATTATCAATTTTTCTTCATTCTCTTAATATCTTTATTTAAAAAGCAGGAATGTGATGCATAGGAGCCGGCCCATTTTTGGTTGAGAACCTGGGTTATGCTTGCTTATTGGTGAGTAGATGTAACCCTCCAATAAGCATGCGCTATCCATGGTTCTGAACCTAAAATGGGCTGACTGCTAAGATTTATATTCCTGCTTTTAAAATAAAGATAGCAAGAGAACGAAGAAAAATTGATAATAGGAGTAAATTAGAAAGTTACTTAAAATGTTATGCTCTATCTGAATCGTTAAAAAAAAAAAAATTGGGTTCAGAGTCCCTTTAAGGCCCGCTGTGGCTCAGTGTATAGAGTTGATTGGTCTCATGGTGTCCAGCATGGACATCATTCCCTTTGTCAGGTTTCATCTCAGGCCGTTGCAGCTGTGCATTCTGAGGCAGTGGAACGGCGATCATTCGGATCTGTCTAAACAAATTTCTCTGGACAACCGGTCGAGAGAATCACTCTCTTGGTGGCTCTGTCCAGATCATCCTCCCCAAGGGACATCCTTCTTAAGACAATCCTGGGAGATTGTGACTATGGACGCAAGTCTATCAGGATGGGGAGCTTAATACCAAGCTACCCAGATTTGGGTCGAGGTCCAGGAATCCTCAGGCGGAGCTAATAGATGCATTAACAGTGCCTTGGAGGTTCTGTCTAATTTACCTTTTCTCCAACATTGGTGTGTCCGGTCCACGGCGTCATCCTTACTTGTGGGATATTCTCTTCCCCAACAGGAAATGGCAAAGAGTCCCAGCAAAGCTGGTCACATGATCCCTCCTAGGCTCCGCCCACCCCTGTCATTCTCTTTGCCGTTGCACAGGCAACATCTGCACGGAGATGGTTAAGAGTTTTTTGTAGTTTTATTCTTCTATCAAGTGTTTGTTATTTTAAAATAGTGCTGGTATGTACTATTTACTCTGAAACAGAAAAGGATGAAGATTTCTGTTTGTAAGAGGAAGATGATTTTTAGCAGACAGTAACTAAAATCGATTGCTGTTTCCACACAGGACTGTTGAGATGAAGTAACTTCAGTTGGGGGAAACAGTTAGCAGTCTTTTCTGCTTAAGGTATGACTAGCCATATTTCTAACAAGACCATGTAATGCTGGAAGGCTGTCATTTCCCCTCATGGGGACCGGTAAGCCATTTTCTTAGTTAAACATAAAAGAATAAAGGGCTTCAAAAAGGGCTTAAAAACTGGTAGACATTTTTCTGGGCTAAAACAATTGCTTTACTAGGCATATTATGCAGATTCTAACTAATTATTGGTATTATAATCTTGGGGAACGTTTAGAAAAACGGCAGGCACTGTGTTGGACACCTTTTTCAGATGGGGGCCTTTCTAGTTATAGACAGAGCCTCATTCTGGGACTGTATAGGGGTTAAATGTAAAAACGGCTCCGGTTCCGTTAATTTAAGGGTTAAAGCTCTGAAATTTGGTGTGCAATACTTTTAATGCTTTAAGACACTGTGGTGAAATTTTGGTGAATTTTGAACAATTCCTTCATACTTTTTCACATATTCAGTAATAAAGTGTTTTCAGTTTGAAATTTAAAGTGACAGTAACGGTTTTATTTTAAAACGTTTTTTGTGCTTTGTTGACAAGTTTAAGCCTGTTTAACATGTCTGTACCATCAGATAAGCTATGTTCTATATGTATGAAAGCCAATGTGTCTCCCCATTTAAATTTATGTGATAATTGTGCCATAGTGTCCAAACAAAGTAAGGACAGTAATGCAACAGATAATGATATTGCCCAAGATGATTCCTCAAATGAGGGGAGTAAACATGATACTACATCATCCCCTACTGTGTCTACACCAGTTATGCCCACACAGGAGGCCCCTAGTACATCTAGTGCGCCAATACTTATTACCATGCAACAATTAACGGCTGTAATGGATAACTCCATTGCAAATCTTTTATCCAAAATGCCTACTTATCAGAGAAAGCGCGATTGCTCTGTTTTAAACACTGAAGAGCAAGAGGACGCTGATGATAACTGTTCTGACATACCCTCACACCAATCTCAAGGGGCCATGAGGGAGGTTTTGTCTGATGGAGAAATTTCAGATTCAGGAAAAATTTCTCATCAAGCTGAACCTGATGTTGTGACATTTAAATTTAAATTAGAACATCTCCGCGCACTGCTTAAGGAGGTGTTATCTACTCTGGATGATTGTGACAATTTGGTCATTCCAGAGAAATTATGTAAGATGGACAAGTTCCTAGAGGTTCCGGTGCCCCCCGACGCTTTTCCTATACCCAAGCGGGTGGCGGACATAGTAAATAAAGAGTGGGAGAGGCCCGGCATACCTTTTGTTCCCCCCCCCTATATTTAAGAAATTATTTCCTATAGTCGACCCCAGAAAGGACTTATGGCAGACAGTCCCCAAGGTCGAGGGGGCGGTTTCTACTCTGAACAAACGCACTACTATTCCTATCGAAGATAGTTGTGCTTTCAAAGATCCTATGGATAAGAAATTAGAGGGTTTGCTTAAAAAGATTTTTGTACAGCAAGGTTACCTTCTACAACCAATTTCATGCATTGTTCCTGTCACTACGGCAGCGTGTTTCTGGTTCGAGGAACTAGAAAAATCGCTCAGTAAAGAATCTTCGTATGAGGAGGTTATGGACAGAGTTCAAGCACTTAAATTGGCTAACTCTTTTGTTTTAGATGCCGCTTTGCAATTAGCGGCGAAAAATTCAGGGTTTGCTGTCGTGGCGCGCAGAGTGCTTTGACTAAAGTCTTGGTCAACGGATGTGTCTTCCAAGACAAAATTGCTTAACATTCCTTTCAAAGGTAAAACATTATTTGGACCTGATTTGAAAGAGATTATTTCAGACATCACTGGGGGAAAGGGCCACGCCCTCCCACAGGATAGGTCTTTTAAGGCTAATAATAAGCCTAATTTTCGTCCCTTTCGCAGAAACGGACCAGTCTCTAATTCTGTATCCTCTAAGCAAGAGGGTAATACTTCACAACCCAAACCAGCCTGGAAACCAATGCAAGGCTGGAACAAGGGTAAGCAGGCCAAGAAGCCTACCACTGCTACCAAAACAGCATGAAGGGATAGCCCCCGATCCGGGACCGGATCTAGTGGGGGGCAGACTTTCTCTCTTTGCTCAGGCTTGGGCAAGAGATGTTCAGGATCCTTGGGCGCTAGAAATAGTTTCTCAAGGTTATCTCCTGGAATTCAAGGAACTACCCCCAAGGGGAAGGTTCCACAGGTCTCAATTATCTTCAAACCAAATAAAGAGACAGGCATTCTTACATTGTGTAGAAGACCTGTTAAAGATGGGAGTGATACATCCAGTTCCAATAAGAGAACAAGGAATGGGATTTTATTCCAATCTGTTCATAGTTCCCAAAAAAGAGGGAACATTCAGACCAATTTTGGATCTAAAGATCCTAAACAAATTTCTCAGGGTACCATCATTCAAAATGGAAACTATTCGAACGATCCTACCTACTATCCAGGAAAATCAATTTATGACTACCGTGGATTTAAAGGATGCGTACCTACATATTCCTATCCACAAGGAACATCATCAGTTCCTAAGGTTCGCTTTTCTGGACAAGCATTACCAGTTTATGGCACTTCCATTTGGATTAGCCACTGCTCCAAGGATTTTCACAAAGGTACTAGGGTCCCTTCTAGCGGTTCTAAGACCAAGGGGCATTGCAGTAGTACCTTACTTGGACGACATCCTGATTCAAGCGTCGTCCCTGTCAAAAGCAAAGGCTCATACGGACATCGTCCTAGCCTTTCTCAGATCTCACGGATGGAAGGTGAACAAAGAAAAAAGTTCTGTCCCCGTCAACAAGAGTTCCCTTCTTGGGAACAATAATAGATTCCTTAGAAATGAGGATTTTTCTGACAGAGGTCAGAAAATCAAAACTTCTAAGCTCTTGTCAAGTACTTCATTCTGTTCCTCGTCCTTCCATAGCGCAGTGCATGGAAGTAATAGGATTGATGGTTGCAACAATGGACATAGTTCCTTTTGCACAAATTCATCTAAGACCATTACAACTGTGCATGCTCAGACAGTGGAATGGGGATTATACAGACTTGTCTCCGACGATTCAAGTAGATCAAAAGACCAGAGATTCACTCCGTTGGTGGCTGACCCTGGACAATCTGTCACAGGGAATGAGCTTCCGCAGACCAGAGTGGGTCATTGTCACGACCGACGCCAGCCTAGTGGGCTGGGGCGCGGTCTGGGAATCCCTGAAAGCTCAGGGTCTATGGTCTCGGGAAGAGTCTCTTCTCCCGATAAACATTCTGGAACTGAGAGCGATATTCAATGCTCTCAGAGCTTGGCCTCAACTAGCAAAGGCCAAATTCATAAGGTTTCAGTCAGACAACATGACGAACGTTGCATATATCAATCATCAGGGGGGAACAAGGACTTCCCTGGCGATGAAAGAAGTGACCAAGATAATTCAATGGGCGGAGGATCACTCCTGCCACTTGTCTGCGATCCACATCCCAGGAGTGGAAAATTGGGAAGCGGATTTTCTGAGTCGTCAGACATTCCATCCGGGGGAGTGGGAACTCCATCCGGAAATCTTTGCCCAAATAACTCAATTATGGGGCATTCCAGACATGGATCTGATGGCGTCTCGTCAGAACTTCAAGGTTCTTTGCTACGGGTCCAGATCCAGGGATCCCAAGGCGACCCTAGTAGATGCACTAGTAGCACCTTGGACCTTCAACCTAGCTTATGTATTCCCACCGTTTCCTCTCATCCCCAGGCTGGTAGCCAGGATCAATCAGGAGAGGGCCTTGGTGATCTTGATAGCTCCTGCGTGGCCACGCAGGACTTGGTATGCAGACCTGGTGAATATGTCATCGGCTCCACCATGGAAGCTACCTTTGAGACAGGACCTTCTTGTTCAGGGTCCATTCGAACATCCGAATCTGGTTTCCCTCCAACTGACGGCTTGGAGATTGAACGCTTGATTTTATCAAAGCGTGGGTTTTCAGATTCTGTAATAGATACTCTGATTCAGGCTAGAAAGCCTGTAACTAGAAAAATTTACCATAAAATATGGAAAAAATATATCTGTTGGTGTGAATCTAAAGGATTCCCATGGAACAAGATAAAAATTCCTAAGATTCTATCCTTTCTACAAGAAGGTTTGGAGAAAGGATTATCTGCAAGTTCTCTGAAGGGACAGATCTCTGCTTTATCTGTTTTACTTCACAAAAGACTGGCAGCTGTGCCAGATGTTCAAGCATTTGTTCAGGCTCTGGTTAGGATCAAGCCTGTTTACAGACCTTTGACTCCTCCCTGGAGTCTAAATCTAGTTCTTTCAGTTTCTGTTTTTGGTTGCAATTTCTTCTGCTAGAAGAGTTTCAGAGTTATCTGCTCTGCAGTGTTCTCCGCCCTATCTGGTGTTCCATGCAGATAAGGTGGTTTTGCGTACTAAGCCTGGTTTTCTTCCGAAAGTTGTTTCCAACAAAAATATTAACCAGGAGATAGTTGTACCTTCTTTGTGTCCGAATCCAGTTTCAAAGAAGGAACGTTTGTTACACAATTTGGACGTAGTCCGTGCTCTAAAATTCTATTTAGAGGCTACTAAAGATTT
This sequence comes from Bombina bombina, assembly GCF_027579735.1. Classification (NCBI taxonomy): domain Eukaryota; kingdom Metazoa; phylum Chordata; class Amphibia; order Anura; family Bombinatoridae; genus Bombina; species Bombina bombina. The sequence goes on along the minus strand of NC_069500.1, from coordinate 355,708,362 downwards.
CAGACAAACATCTTCCTTGTTTGTTGTTTATTCTGGTAAAAGGAGAGGTCAAAAAGCGACTTCTACCTCTCTTTCCTTTTGGCTTAAAAGCATTATCCGATTGGCTTATGAGACTGCCGGACGGCAGCCTCCTGAAAGAATCACAGCTCACTCCACTAGGGCTGTGGCTTCCACATGGGCCTTCAAGAACGAGGCTTCTGTTGACCAGATATGTAAGGCAGCGACTTGGTCTTCACTGCACACTTTTGCCAAATTTTACAAATTTGATACTTTTGCTTCTTCGGAGGCTATTTTTGGGAGAAAGGTTTTGCAAGCCGTGGTGCCTTCCATTTAGGTGACCTGATTTGCTCCCTCCCTTCATCCGTGTCCTAAAGCTTTGGTATTGGTTCCCACAAGTAAGGATGACGCCGTGGACCGGACACACCAATGTTGGAGAAAACAGAATTTATGCTTACCTGATAAATTACTTTCTCCAACGGTGTGTCCGGTCCACGGCCCGCCCTGGTTTTTTAATCAGGTCTGATGAATTATTTTCTCTAACTACAGTCACCACGGTATCATATGGTTTCTCCTATATATATTTCCTCCTGTCCGTCGGTCGAATGACTGGGGTGGGTGGAGCCTAGGAGGGATCATGTGACCAGCTTTGCGGGACTCTTTGCCATTTCCTGTTGGGGAAGAGAATATCCCACAAGTAAGGATGACGCCGTGGACCGGACACACCGTTGGAGAAAGTAATTTATCAGGTAAGCATAAATTCTGTTTTCCCGCCGTTACCACTCCTTCCTTATGTAGTAAACAAGGGTAGTGAAACAGCACAATATGGAGTGGAGTGCTCGTGTAGACAGGGGAACTGCCAATTCACCCCGTAATATCCAAGACAAAGTAGATGTCCACAGCTCTCCAAATATAAAAAAATCTTTATTAGGACTTGTAAAAAATAAGCGACGTTTCGAGGTTAATACCTCTTAATCATGCAAGCGCAGACAACCGCAATAAAACCTTATATCTTGCGCACAAACGTTTGCACTCCACTCGTAATCTGGCCCTTTATGTGTTGCTAAATTTTGAGTTTAATCGCCTTATAACAATGAGGATGTCTGTAGAAGAGCGAGCACCACAAAATTAACAACCAAGGTATTTTATATATTGAGAGACTGACTTCATAAAAGCTCAATATGCATCAATAATAGTGAATTTACTAGCATAGGGTTAGATTACAAGTGGAGTGCAAAAATGTTAGCACTAACACCACTCAAGGTAAATCAAATTTTTCTATATATATTTGTATATAAAGTTGCAAAAAAATTAGAGAATAAGAGAGAGGAGGGAGAAGAATATATATATATAATTAAAGAAAAAACACTCACAGCACCAAATGTTAGCAGAGCAAAAATCAACCCCAATCCACAATCATTAAGTATATAGCAGACTGGGGTGCCAGGCAATAGTTAATATAATATTAAAGCGAAACAAAGAGAAAATTGGTTCAACTGAACCACAAAGACTATATTCGCCAGCATTGATTATTATGCTAAAGCCGAAATGCCCCAATATGGAGATGAGAGACACCAGGGGGAAAACAAAATATTTAATTTACTGCACCCAAGGAAATGTATCTAGTGTATACATTTATTAAAGGGGACCACAACAACTGCTTCAAATGTTCTAAACTAACTTGTTGTAATTGTACAAAATAAACTAGATATCAATTATTTATGCAGTATTTTCATATTTTCATTATGTTGTAGAAAAACAGCTTTATAATTTAAAGTTTAATCAGCAGCCTAGCACTTGCTATGTCTGCTGCCATATTGGTATCTAACAAGAATATCAATCAAGAGATTGTTGTTCCATCCTTGTGTCCTAATCCTTCTTCAAAGAAGGAACGTCTATTACACAATCTGGACGTGGTTCGTGCTTTAAAGTTTTTTTTTTTTTTTTAACATTCTCATTCTTGTGTATATTTTTTTTTTTTTTTTTTTTAAAGGCAATTCTTTATTTAGATTCAAACAAACATACAAAGGTCACAAACAACAGTAAGAAAATATATTGTAGAGGTTCGGCAGTTTAGACTCAATGAAATTGTGGGGACATGCAGTTAGAATTCAGTCCAAAGTCTCACAGAGATATCTGGCGGCATGTCTAAAGGGGCGAGTTCTGCTTTTGCCGGTTTAGTGCGTGGGTTTGCCTTGTTTTCCTTTTTTACAAAGTTTAAGTCTGAACAGTAGATGTTGAAAAATCTAGTAACATATTTTCTTTTTCAGAATAATAGGGGAGGTAAATAACAAAAGTGATAACCATATCAGTAACAATAAAAGTTAGGGAAAGAAGGGTATAGGAGAGGGGGGGAGGGGGGAGGTCAGAATAATAAGTATGTGTCACTCAGAGAGGGGGGGGAAGAAGGTTCTGGCAAGACACTCAAGCATGTTTGTCGATCTATTGCTAGATCCAGTCATCTGATTGGGTTTCCTTCCCATGTCAGGAGCATTAATTTGTGTATGTCAGGTTGGCCCACTTTAAGGTAGTGGAACCTTTCCAGTTGGAGGTGAGATGAAACTATTGATTTCCACTCTGAAAGAGTGGGGATGGAGTCGGTTTTCCATTTTTGAGGGATAAGAGTTTTAGCTCCATTCAGCATGATTGTGAGGAGGGATTTGTCATGTACATTAGAGAGTTTTGGTAAGTCATGGTAAAGTAGTGTCATAGGGGTTGGGTGAATCGTTATGTCTAGTTTTTGGTTGATCTCGTCAAATATTTCTTTCCAGAAATCTCCTAGCTTGGGGCAGTCCCACCAAATATGTAACATCGAGCCTACTCGTGCTTTAAAGTTTTACTTACAAGCTACTAAAGATTTTCGACAAACATCTGCTTTGTTTGTTGTCTACTCTGGACAGAGGAGAGGTCAAAAGGCTTCGGCAACCTCTCTTTCTTTTTGGCTAAGAAGCATAATCCGCTTAGCCTATGAGACTGCTGGCCAGCAGCCTCCTAAAAGGATTACAGCTCATTCTACTAGAGCTGTGGCTTCCACTTGGGCCTTTAAAAATGAGGCTTCTGTTGAACAGATTTGCAAGGCGGCGACTTGGTCTTCGCTTCATACTTTTTCAAAATTCTACAAATTTGATACTTTTGCTTCTTTGGAGGCTATTTTTGGGAGAAAGGTTTTACAGGCAGTGGTACCTTCCGTTTAAGTACCTGCCTTGTCCCTCCCTTCATCCGTGTACTTTAGCTTTGGTATTGGTATCCCACAAGTAATGGATGATCCGTGGACTGGATACACCTTACAAGAGAAAACACAATTTATGCTTACCTGATAAATTTATTTCTCTTGTGGTGTATCCAGTCCACGGCCCGCCCTGTCATTTTAAGGCAGGTAATTTTTTCATTTAAACTACAGTCACCACTGAACCCTATGGTTTCTCGTTTCTCTGAGTGTTTTCGGTCGAATGACTGGATATGGCAGTTAGGGGAGGAGCTATATAACAGCTCTGCTGTCGGTGTCCTCTTGCAACTTCCTGTTGGGAATGAGACTATCCCCACAAGTAATGGATGATCCGTGGACTGGATACACCACAAGAGAAATAAATTTATCAGGTAAGCATAAATTGTGTTTTCCTTTGGCCACTTTGACATTCCACACCTGTGCATATCACTACTTATACGCACTTATTCTCTTTTCTTCACGTGTCAACCATTCTTGTCGAAAGTGTGGTGATTTAGACATGGATTTAGAGTTTATATAATGATATGTGGTGCTGAGCGATGTTTTAACATGTATCCTATCACTGGTTGTTGTGGACGTGCTTGTGTAACCCATGTCCTTCTCCTTTATTTTTTGTACTTTATTTTTCAATATCTAATAAAAACCGTTAAAACTAAAAAAAAAAAAGAAGATATTTCCTATATCAGATTCAAGGAATCTTGGCAGACGGTTCCCAAAGTGGAAGGGGCAATTTCCATGCTAGCCAAGAGAACTACTATTCCTATAGAGGATAGTTGTTCCTTTAAGGATCCTATGGATAAGAAGTTACAGGGGTTACTCAAGAAGATGTATGTACACCAGGGTCTACAATGGCAACCCACGGTTTGTATTGCTACTGTCACTAGTGCGGCAGCATACTGGTTTGATGCATTGTCTGAATCTATTCGGGCAGACACTCCCCTCGAAGAAAACTAGGATAAGATAAAGGCCCTTAAGTTGGCCATCTCCTTTATCACGGATGCTTCCCTTCAGGTTATTAAGCTGGGAGCTAAGATTTCTGGTTTTGCCGTACTGGCCCGCAGAGCTTAATGGTTAAAATCTTGGTCTGCGGATGTGTCATCTAAGTCTAAACTTTTGGCGATTCCTTACAAAGGAAAGACTTTGGGGCCTAGTTATCAAGCCGTCAACCTCAAATACGCTGGAATTCCGCAGCGTATTTGTGGCGAGGCTGATACGCCTTAGTTATCAAAGGCTCGAGACCGGCAAAAGTAGAATTTTGTGACGTAAGCTTCGATCCGCCGGACTCAGTCCGACACAGATCGATTCTTACGTCACTCCAGATGTTCCGCACACAAGTGCGGCACATTCTCACTACTTTTGCTAGTTATCAAAAAACTAGCAGGGACGCTCGGCACTTTTACGGCCCAGCGTACCTGGTTTTCAAACCGCCACCCCTGGAGGCGGCGGATCCCATAGGAATCAATGGGAGTCTGACCATAGCGAAAGTACAAGTTCGCTGCTGAAAGACATCCCATTGATTTCTATGGGAGCTGTCTACACCTAACACCCTAACATGTACCCCGAGTCTAAACACCACTAATCTGTCCCCCCCTACACCGCCGCAACTAAATAAAGTTATTACCCCCTAAACCGCCGCTCCCGGAGCCCACCGCAAGCTACTCTATACATATTAACCCCTAAACCGCCGCAACTATAATAAATGTATTAACCCCTAAACCGCCGCTCCCTGAACCCGCCGCAACCTATATTAAATGTATTAACCCCTATCCTGCCCCCCCTACACCGTCGCCACCTATAATAAATTTAATAACCCCTAATCTGCCCCCCCTACACCGTCGCCACCTATAATAAATTTATTAACCCCTATCCTGCCCCCCACTATGCCGCTGCCACTGTAATAAAATTATTAACCCCTAAACCTAAGTCTAACCCTAACGCCCCCCTAACTTAAATATTAATTAAATAAATCTAAATAAATTAACTCTTATTAACTAAATGAATCCTATTTAAAGCTAAATACTTACCTATAAAATAAACCCTAATATAGCTACAATATAAATTATAATTATATTCTAGCTATTTTAGGATTTATTTTTATTTTACAGGTACCTTTCAATTTATTTTAACTAGGTACAATAGCTATTAAATAAATAGTTATTAACTATTTAATAGCTTACCTAGCTAAAATAAACTTGAAATTTACCTGTAAAATAAATCCTAACCTAAGTTACAATTACACCTAACACTACACTATACTTTAATAAATTATTCCTATTTAAAAATAAATACTTACCTGTAAAATAAACCCTAAGATAGCTACAATATAATTAATAATTATATTGTAGCTATCTTAGGATTTATATTTATTTTACAGGTAACTTTGTATTTATTTTAGCTAGTTAGAATAGTTATTAAATAGTTATTAACTATTTAATAACTACCTAGCTAAAAGAAATACAAAATTACCTGTAAAATAAATCCTAACCTAAGTTACAATTAAACCTAATACTACACTATCATTAAATTAATTAAATAAACTACCTACAAATAACTACAATTAAATACAATGACATAAACTAACTAAAGTACAAAAAATAAAAGTACAAAAAATAAAAAAAGCTAAGTTACAAAAAATAAAAAAATAAGTTACAAACATGTTAAAAATATTACAACAATTTTAAGCTACTTACACCTAATCTAAGCCCCCTAATAAAATAACAAACCCCCCAAAATAAAAAAAATGCCCTACCCTATTCTAAATTAAATAAAGTTCAAAGCTCTTTTACCTTACCAGCCCTTAAAAGGGCCATTTGTGGGGGCATGCCCCAAAGAAAACAGCTCTTTTGCCTGTAAAAGAAAAATACACCCCCCCCAACATTAAAACCCACCACCCACATACCCCTAATCTAACCCAAACCCCCCTTACAAAAACCTAACACTAATCCCCTGAAGATCATCCTACCTTGTCTTCACTCAGCCGAGCAGCGATGGAACCGAAGTGGACATCCGGAGCGGAAGAAGTTAATCCTCCAAGCGGCGCTGAAGAAATCTTCCATCTGATGAAGTCATCATCCAGGCGGCGCTGAAGAAAAGTCTTCGATCCGGCCGATGTCATCTTCAAAGAGGCGCTGAAGAGGTCTTCTATCCGGGCGATGTCATCTTCCAAGCCGGGTCTTGAATCTTCCTCCCGCCGACGCGGAACCTCCTTCTTCACCGACAGACTACGACGAATGAAGGCTCCTTTAAGGGACGTCATCCAAGATGGCGTCCCCTCAATTCCGATTGGCTGATAGGATTCTATCAGCCAATCGGAATTAAGGTAGGAAAAATCTGATTGGCTGATGGAATCAGCCAATCAGATTGAGCTCGCATTCTATCTATTCCATCAGCCAATCAGAATTTTCCTACCTTAATTCCGATTGGCTGATAGAATCCTATCAGCCAATCGGAATTGAGGGGACGCCATCTTGGATGACGTCCCTTAAAGGAGCCTTCATTCGTCGTAGTCCGTCGGTGAAGAAGGAGGTTCCGCGTCGGCGGGAGGAAGATTCAAGACCCGGCTTGGAAGATGACATCGCCCGGATAGAAGACCTCTTCAGCGCCTCTTTGAAGATGACATCGGCCGGATCGAAGACTTTTCTTCAGCGCCGCCTGGATGATGACTTCATCGGATGGAAGATTTCTTCAGCGCCACTTGGAGGATTAACTTCTTCCACTCCGGATGTCCACTTCGGTTCCATCGCTGCTCGGCTGAGTGAAGGCAAGGTAGGATGATCTTCTGGGGATTAGTGTTAGGTTTTTGTAAGGGGGGTTTGGGTTAGATTAGGGGTATGTGGGTGGTGGGTTTTAATGTTGGGGGGGGGGTTGTATTTTTCTTTTACAGGCAAAAGAGCTGTTTTCTTTGGGGCATGCCCCCACAAATGGCCCTTTTAAGGGCTGGTAAGGTAAAAGAGCTTTGAACTTTATTTAATTTAGAATAGGGTAGGGCATTTTTTTTATTTTGGGGGGGTTTGTTATTTTATTAGGGGGCTTAGATTAGGTGTAAGTAGCTTAAAATTGTTGTAATATTTTTAACATGTTTGTAACTTATTTTTTTATTTTTTGTAACTTAGCTTTTTTTATTTTTTGTACTTTAGTTAGTTTATGTCATTGTATTTAATTGTAGTTATTTGTAGGTAGTTTATTTAATTAATTTAATGATAGTGTAGTATTAGGTTTAATTGTAACTTAGGTTAGGATTTATTTTACAGGTAATTTTGTATTTCTTTTAGCTAGGTAGTTATTAAATAGTTAATAACTATTTAATAACTATTCTAACTAGCTAAAATAAATACAAAGTTACCTGTAAAATAAATATAAATCCTAAGATAGCTAGAATATAATTATTATTTATATTGTAGCTATATTAGGGTTTATTTTATAGGTAAGTATTTAGCTTTAAATAGGATTCGTTTAGTTAATAAGAGTTAATTTATTTAGATTTATTTAATTAATATTTAAGTTAGGGGGGCGTTAGGGTTAGGGTTAGACTTAGGTTTAGGCGTTAATAATTTTATTACAGTGGCGGCGGCGTAGTGGGGGGCAGGATAGGGGTTAATAAATTTATTATAGGGGGCGACGGTGTAGGGGAGGCAGATTAGGGGTTAATAAATTTATTATAGGGGGCGACGGTGTAGGGGAGGCATATTAGGGGTTAATAAATTTATTATAGGTGACGACGGTGTAGGGGGGCAGGATAGGGGTTAATAGGTTTAATATAGGTTGCGGCGGGTTCAGGGAGCGGCGGTTTAGGGGTTAAACTATTTATTTAGTTGCGGAGAGGTGCGGGATCAGCAGGATAGGGGTTAATAACTTTATAATAGAGGGCGACGGTGTAGGGGGGGCAGGATAGGGGTTACTAGGTATACTGTAGGTGGCAGCGGTGTCCGGGAGCGGCGGTTTAGGGGTTAATACATTTATCAGAGTTGCGGCAGGGTCTAGGAGAGGCGGTTTAGGGGTTAATACATTTATAAGAGTTGCGGCGGGGTCTAGGAGCGGCGGTTTAGGGGTTAGTAACTTTATTTAGTTGCGGGGGGCTCCGGGGGCGCCGGTATAGGGATAGAACAGTGTAGTTTAGTGTTAGTGCTTAGTGACAGGCTAGCAATAAAGCTGGGAAAAAGCCGAAGAGCAGCGAGATCGGATGAGTGATAACTCTCACAGTCCGCTGCTCATCACCCCGCGGCTTTTTGACAGCTTTATTTGATAACTTAGGCGTATTTTTTCAGGTCCGCGGCGGCGATGTGAGGCGAGCTTAGGCGGGCGTATTGGGCCGGCGAAGCCAGAAAAGTAGACGGCTTGATAACTACCCCCCTTTGTTTGGGCTGGGGTTGACGGAAATAATTTCTGACATCACGGGAGGAAAGGGACATTTCCTCCCTCAGGATAAGAGAAATAAACAAAAGGGACGTCAGAGTAATTTTCATTCCTTTCGAAATTTCAAGGGAAATCCTTCCACTTCCTCCTCCAAGCAGGAGCAGTCCAAGCCTTCCTGGAGACCCAATCAGTCTTGGATCAAGGGAAAACAATCCAAAAAGCCTGCTATTGAAACAAAAGCAGCATGAAGGGTCTGCCCCCGATCCGGGACCGGATCTTGTGGTGGGCAGACTTTCATTCTTCGCTCAGGCTTGGGTTCGAGATGTTCAGGATCCCTGGGCGGTGGACAACGTGTCCCAGGGATACAAACTAGAGTTCAAGACCTTTCCTCCCAGGGGCAGGTTTCTGCTTTCAAGATTATCTGTAGACCAGACAAAAAGAGAGACGTTCTTACACTGTGTTCGGGACCTCTCCGACCTGGGAGTCATAGTTCCTGTTCCAATGCAGGAACAGGTCTGGGGTTCTATTCCAATCTGTTCGTGGTTCCCAAAAAGGAGGGAACCTTCAGACCGATTATAGATCTCGAGAGTCTAAACAAATTCCTCAGAGTGGCGTCCTTCAAGATGGAAACTATTCATTCCATTCTTCCTTTGGTCCAAGAGGGTCAATTTATAACGGTGGATTTAAAGGACGCGTACCTGCATGTTCCCATTCACAGGGACCATCACAAGTTTCTAAGGTCTGCATTTCTAGACAAACACTTCCAGTTCATGGCTCTTCCATTCGGTCTTGCCACAGCTCCCAGAATTTTCTCAAAGGTTCTGGGATCCCTGCTAGCGGTGCATTGATTGCGGGGCATTGCAATGGCACCTTATCTGGACGACATTCTAGTTCAGGCGCCTTCTTTTCAACAAGCAAGATCTCACACGGAAATGTTTTTATCTTTCCTGCGGTCTCATGGATGGAAGGTGAATTTGGAAAAGAGTTCCTTAGTTCCAAATACAAGGGTAATTTTCTTGGGAACCATAATAGATTCCTTATCAATTAAGATTTTTCTGACAGAAGTCAGGAAATCAAAGATTTTAAATTCTTGCCTAGCACTTCAGTCCTCTCCTCGGCCATCAGTGGCTCGGTGCATGGAGGCTGATGGTAGCAGCAATGGACATCATCCCGTTCGCCCGTTTCCACCTCAGACCTCTGCAGTTAAGCATGCTCAGGCAGTGGAACGGAGATTATGCAGATCTGTCTCTGCAATTACAGCTGGAGCAGGAGACAAGGGATTCTCTACTTTGGTCGTTGTCTCTGGATCATCTCTCCCAGGTAATCTGCTTTCGCAGACCCTCTTGGGTGATTGTGACAACAGATGCCAGCCTTCTGGGATGGGGAGCAGTCTGGGGCTCTCTAAAGGCTCAGGGAACATGGACTTGGTCGGAGTCTGTTCTACCCATAAACATTCTGGAACTGAGAGCAATCTTCAATGCTCTCCTGGCCTGGCCTCAGTTAGCTTCGGCCCGGTTCATCAGGTTCCAGTCAGACAATATAACCTCAGTGGCTTACAGCAACCATCAGGGAGGAACTCGGAGTTCCTTGGCCATGACAGAGGTAGCCAAGATCATTCAGTGGGCAGAGACCCACAATTGCTGTCTGTCGGTGATCCACATTACAGGAGTGGACAACTGGGAGGCAGACTTCCTGAGCAGACAGACCTTTCGCCCGGGGGAGTAGGAGCTCCATCCGGAAGTGTTTTCCAGCCTGATTCTCAAATGGGGTCAGCCGGAATTGGATCTTATGGCATCTCGGCAGAATGCCAAGCTCCCGAGGTACAGGTTGAGGTCAAGGGACCCTCAGGCTGTACTGATAGATGCTCTGGCGGTAACTTGGAATTTCAGTCTCGCATACCTATTCCTCCGTTCACTTTTTACCTCGGGTCATTGCTCAAATCAAGCAGGAAAGGGCGTCGGTGATCCTCATTGCACCGGTGTGGCCTCGCAGGATTTCGTATGCAGACCTGGTGGACATGTCATCTCTTCCTCCTTGGAGACTTCCGTTGAGGAAGGACCTTCTACTTCAAGGGCCCTTCATCCAAATCTAGTTTCTCTGAAACTGACTGCTTGGAGATTGAACGCTTAATTTTATCCAAGCGTGGATTTTCGGACTCGGTCATTGAGACCATGATTCAGGCTCATAAACCTGTGACTAGAAAGATTTACCACAAGATATGGCGTAAATATCTATATTGGTGTGAATCCAAGGGCTACTCTTGGATTAGAGTTAGGATTCCTAGAATTCTGTCCTTTCTCCAAGAAGGTTTGGAGAAGGGTTTATCGACAAGTTCCCTAAAGGGTCAAATATCTGCCTTGTCTATTTTGTTACATAAGCGTCTGGTGGACGTCCCAGACGTGCAATCGTTTTGTCAGGCCTTGGTCAGGATCAGGCCTTTGTTCAAACCAGTTACTCCTCCCTGGAGTCTTAACTTAGTTCTTAAGGTTCTTCAAGGGGCTCCGTTTGAGCCTATGCATTCCTTAGATATTAAATTGTTATCTTGGAAATTTTTGTTTCTTGTTTCTATTTCATCTGCTCCTAGAGTGTCAGAGCTCTCGGCATTACAGTATGAGTCCCCTTACCTTATTTTTCATTCAGATAAGGTGGTTTTACGTACTAAATTAGGGTTTCTCCCTAAAGTAGTTTCAGACCAGAACATTAATCAGGAGAATGTTGTTCCTTCCTTGTGTCCTAATCCTTCTTCTCAGAAGGAACGGCTTCTGCACAATCTGGACATGGTACATGCACTAAAATTCTATTTACAGGCGACTAAGGATTTTCGTCAGTCTTCTGCTGTTTGTGGTATTCTTTGGGAAACGTAAGGGACAGGAAGCTACGGCTACTTCTCTTTCTTTGTGGTTGAAGAGTATCATTCGCTTTGCCTATGAATTTGATAGCAGCCTCCTGAGAGAGTTACGGCTCATTCTACGAGGGCTGTTTCCTCTTCCTGGACATTCAAAAATGAAGCTTCTGTGGAACAGATTTGCAAGGCAGCAACTTGGTCCTCTCTTCACACTTTTTCAAAATTCTATAAATTTGACACTAATTATATATATATATATATATATATATATATATATATATATATATATTTTGAGCCCTTCCCACCTTTACATATGCCATATCCCTTTTAACCCCTTTTCATACATTTATCTCAATAATAACTATATATATATATATATATATATATATATAAAATTTAAAAGAGGACATTTTGATATACATTAGTTTCTTTGGGGGGTTTCCAATGGATGTTCCTGTGCTGAAAAAGTAAACACTTTTGGTGTTATGCTTGTGGGGATTGCCTCATTTAATAGAGCTGTAAGAAGGATATGTGTGTTTGCTCTCCCACCAATCAGGTGTGAACTACCTGTCAGTTTTAAAAAAATTATTTATGTAAGAACTTTCCTGATAAATTAATTTCTTTTATGGTGGCGAGAGTCCACAAGCTTGTTACTGATGGGATATACATTCCTACCAGGAGGAGGCAAAGTTTCCCAAACCTCAAAAGCCTATAAATACCCCGCCCACCTCACTCATACCTCAGTTTAATGTATAGCCAAGAGTAAAAGCATAAAAACGAGGAGCAGGAAAAAGATGCTTATGAAAAATAACCCAAAATAAAGAACAAATTGGGTGGGCCTCGTGGACTCTTGCCACTATGAAAGAAATTAATTTATCAGGCAAGTTCTTACATAAATGATGTTTTCTTTCATATAGGTGGCGAGAGTCTATGAGCTTGTTACTGATGGGATATAATACCCAAGATGTGGAAGTCCACGAGTAACAAAAATAAAGGGAGGGATAAAATAAAAACAACTATTTTCGCTAATAAATTAAATAAAAAAGTAATGCCTTTTTTTTTTAATTTTCAAAAAAACGTAAAACATAGGCACTAGAATCAAGCTGAGACAGCTGCCTGAAGAACCTTTCTACCAAAAGCTGCTTCGGAAGAAGCAAAAACATAAAAATTATAGAATTTAGTAAAGGTATGCAAGTAAAACCAAGTGGCTGCTTTGCAAAGTTGGTCAACTGAAGCTTCATTCTTGAAAGTCCAAGATGTTACAGCTGATCTTGTAGGGGTCGATCCGATAAAAATCGTCGCCCGCAAAAGCTGGCGACGCCAATATTTGCGCGGGTTTGGTATCCTATATACGGCGTAACCTAGAAGTTACGCGCGTATATTTCTGCCGTCGCCCGTAGTTTTTTGGGCCATAGGCAGGTATACCAAACCCGCGCAGTTTGGTATCCAATATACAGCGTAAGGACTTACGTGGCGAAAATGGATAAATCTTACTCCATTTTCACCTCGCCACAAAAAGCAGCCTTAAGAAGCCTTACGCTGACTATTGGAGCCCCGCAACTCTCTAAACTAGCTGCTAAATAAAACCTAACGCATGCGCAATGTCTATCTAACTGTCAACCGCGATCTGCTAAATAAAACCTAACACCTAAAGCATGCGCAATGTCTATCTACCTGTCAACCGCGATCCCCCGCCGCAATCCCTAATAAAATATTTAACCCCTAAACCGCCGCCATCTACATAAACTAACCCCCTACTGTGAGCCCCTAAAACCGCCGCCATCTACCTTATCTATCCCCTAATCTGACCCCTTACACCGCCGCCACCTATATAAAAATGATTAACCCCTAATCGAATCCCCCTATACCGCCGCCAGCTATATTAATATTATTAACCCCTAATCTAATCCCCCTAAAATAATTATCTCTATTACCAGCCCTTAAAAGGGCCTTTTGCGTGGCATTGCCCCAAAGTAACAGCTCTTTTGCCAGCCCTTAAAAGGGCTTTTTGCGGGGCATGCCCCAAAGTAGCAGCTCTTTTGCCAGCCCTTAAAAGGGCTTTTGGCGGGGCTTTGTCACAAAGTAAACTGCTCTTTTGCCTACAATCTACATCCCCCTACACCGCGGCCACCTATAATAAATGTATTAACCCCTAATCTAATCCCCCTACACCGCCGCCAGCTATATTAACCCTAATTATATTAGGGTTAATATAGTTAATATAGTTATTATATTATATATATTAACTATATTAACCCTAATTATATTAGGGTTAATATAGTTAATATCGTTATTATATTATATATATATATAAAGTATAATAACCCTATCTAACTCTAACATCCCTAACTAAACTCTTATTAAAATAAATCTAATATTAATATTATTAATTAAAATATTCCTATTTAAATCTAAATACTTACCTATAAAATAAACCCTAAGATAGCTACAATATAATTAATAATTACATTGTAGCTATGTTAGGGTTTATATTTATTTTACGGGTAAATTGTTAATTATTTTAACTAGGTATAATAGCTATTAAATAGTTATGAACTATTTAATAGCTACCTAGTTAAAATAATTACCAAATTACCTGTAAAATAAATCCTAACCTAAGTTACAATTACACCTACACTATCAATAAATTAAATAAACTACAAATATCTATCTAAAAATACAATTAAATAAACTAAACTAAATTACAAAAAACAAACAAACACTAAATTACAAAAAAATAAAAAAAAGATTACAAGATTTTTAAGCTAATTACACCTATTCTAAGCCCCCTAATAAAATAATAAACCCCCAAAATAAAAAAAATTCCCTACCCTATTCTAAATTAAAAATAGTTCAAAGCTCTTTTACCTTACCAGCCCTTAAAAGGGCCTTTTGTGGGGGCATGCCCCAAAGAAAACTGCTCTTTTGCCTGAAAAAAAAACACAATACCACCCCCCAACATTACAACCCACCACCCACATACCCCTAATCTAACCCAAACCCCCCTTAAATAAACCTAACACTACCCCCCTGAAGATCTCCCTACCTTGTATTCACCCCGCCGGGCAGAACTCTTCATCCGATCCGGGCGATGTCCATCCAAGCGGCAAAGAAGAAATCTTCATCCCGGCGATGTTTTTCTCCAAGCGGCAGCAAAGTCTTCATCCATCCGCCAGCATCTTCCATCAAGCGGCATCTTGAATCTTCTCTCCACCGACGCGGAGCATCCATACTGGCCGACGACTGAACGACGAATGAGGTACCTTTAAATGACGTCATCCAAGATGGCGTCCGTCGAATTCCGATTGGCTGATAGGAGTCTATCAGCCAATCGGAATTAAGGTAGAAAAATCTGATTGGCTGTTAGGTTTATTTAAGGGGGGTTTGGGTTAGATTAGGGGTATGTGGGTGGTGGGTTGTAATGTTGGGGGGTGGTATTGTGTTTTTGGGGGGTGGTATTGGTTTTTTTTTTGTAATTTAGTTTAGTTTATTTAATTGTATTTTTAGATAGATATTTATAGTTTATTTAATTTATTGATAGTGTAGGTGTATTTGTAACTTAGGTTAGGATTTATTTTACAGGTAATTGGGTAATTATTTTAACTAGGTAGCTATTAAATAGTTCATAACTATTTAATAGCTATTATACCTAGTTAAAATAATTAACAATTTACCTGTAAAATAAATATAAACCCTAACATAGCTACAATGTAATTATTAATTATATTGTAGCTACCTTAGGGTTTATTTTATAGGTAAGTATTTAGATTTAAATAGGAATATTTAATTAATAATATTAATATTAGATTTATTTTAATAAGAGTTTAGTTAGGGATGTTAGAGTTAGATAGGGTTATTATACTTTATATATATATAATATAATAACGATATTAACTATATTAACCCTAATATAATTAGGGTTAATATAGTTAATATATATAATATAATAACTATATTAACTATATTAACCCTAATATAATTAGGGCTAATATAGTTAATATAGCTGGCGGCGGTGTAGGGGGATTAGATTAGGGGTTAATACATTTATTATAGCTGGCGGCGGTGTAGGGGGATTAGATTAGGGGTTAATACATTTATTATAGGTGGCCGCGGTGTAGGGGGATGTAGATTGTAGGCAAAAGAGCAGTTTACTTTGTGACAAAGCCCCGCCAAAAGCCCTTTTAAGGGCTGGCAAAAGAGCTGAATTCTTTGGGGCATGCCCCGCAAAAAGCCCTTTTAAGGGCTGGCAAAAGAGCTGTTACTTTGGGGCAATGCCACGCAAAAAGCCCTTTTCAGGGCTATTTGTAGGGTTAGACTTAGGTTTAGTGGTAGGGATAGTTTAGTATTTTAGGGGTTAAATAATTTAATATAGATGGCGGCGGGGTAGGGGGATTAGATTAGGGGTTAATAATTTTAAAATAGATAGCGGCGGGGTAGGGGCTCACTTTAGGGGGTAGGTAAGGTAGATGTCGGCGGGGTAGGGGCTCACTTTAGGGGGTAGGTAAGGTAGATGGCGGCGGTGTTAGGGGCTTACTTTAGGGGGTTATAGATTTAATATAGCTGGCGGCGGTTTAGGGGTTAATAACTTTATTAGGTAGCGGCGGTTTAGGGGTTAATACATTGTTATTGTTAGGATAGTGAGGGGGGATAGCGGATATAGGGTTAGACGTGTCGGGCTATGTTAGGGAGGCGTGTTAGACAGTGCGGGTGATTTAGACTTTAGTCAGGTTTTGTAGGCACCGGCAGTTTCTAACGTGCCGCAAGTCACTGGTGACGCCAGAAATTTGTACTTGCGCAGATTTCTGGACATCACTGGTTTATCCCATTTACGGCACGTTAGCATCTGACGGCGCCGTATATGGGATAGCTTGAGTTGCGAGCTGAAACTGCGGGCGACGCGGGTTCCCTCGCTTGCGCCGCAAACTACGATCTATATCGGATCGCGCCCGTAGAATGAGCTGTAATTCTCTGAGGTGGAGACTGGTCTGCCTTTAAATAAGCTTTGTGAATTACATTTTTTAACCAAGATGCTAATGAAATGGCAGAGGCTTTCTGACCTTTTCTAGAACCAGAAAAAAGAACAAACAGAATAGAAGTCTGGTCTGAAATCCTTAGTACAGA
The DNA here is from genome assembly GCF_027579735.1 of Bombina bombina. Lineage (NCBI taxonomy): Eukaryota > Metazoa > Chordata > Amphibia > Anura > Bombinatoridae > Bombina > Bombina bombina. Next base: position 355,691,821 of record NC_069500.1, on the reverse strand, counting down.
GCTTTCGAAACTTTTCATGTTGGTGACACACTTTTTAGACCTACTTCATTTTGCAAAACAGCAAACTTCAGCTCAGCGTTTAAGCTGCCGCCCTCAGAGCTCTGCGAGTCTGACTGACTACTGCTCTTGCTGCAAACACACTACTGTCCCACTCACTGACTACATCTGTAGTCACGAGCCGATTGAGGAGACTACACGTGCAGTCAGGAGCCAATGTGCCGCCAATGGGAATAGTTTCAGTTCTGGCTGAGCTGCGCCAATAGGTTAAGATGATCTGTGACCCACTAGGTATCCATCACGTGCCAACCACGTGATATGCGTAGCAGGCAGGCAGGCAGAAAGTCGGAAACCAAAACATTTTTTTTTAAAAATTCAAAGGAGCGACACACCTACACACTGCCACCGACACACTAATGTGTCACGGCACAGATTGGAAAGCACTGCCTTATAGCATCAACATAGTATTTCAAAGCTCTTACTACATCCAAAGAGTAGATTTAGGATTAGGACACAAGGAAGCAAAATAATTACCCTATTAATTTTTTTAGAATTCACAACTTTAGGTAAAATTTTTAAAGAAGTCAGCAAAACTCTTTATCTTGATGGAAAATCAGATAAGTAATCTCACAAGAGAGAGCTGATAATTCAGAAACTCTTCAAGCAGAAGAGATAGCCAAGAGAAACAACACTTTCCAAGAAAGTCGTTTATTGTCCAAAGATCGCGTGGGCTCAAAAGAAGGAGCCTGTAGAATCTTTAATACCAGGGAGGAGGAGAAATAGATTCAATTACAGATTTAATACGAATTAAAGCCTGAACTAAACAGTGAATATCAGGAAGTATTGGCAGACAAATTTTTATCCAAACCATCCTGAAGAAACTGCATAATCCTAGGAATTCGAAAAGAATGCTAGAAATAATAATGAGAAGAGCACCATGAAATATACGTTTTCCAAACCTTTTGTTAAATCTTCCTTGAAACAAGCTGGCAAGCCTGAATCATAGTGTTAATCACAGATTCAGAAAAACCCCTATGACTAAGGACTAATCGTTCAATTTCCATGCCATTAAGTTTAGAGATTTAAAATCTGTATGGAAAAACGGACCTTGAGATAGAAGGTCTGGCCTTAGAGGAACAGGCCAAGGCAACTGGACATTTGGAAAAGGTCCGCATACCAAATCCTGTAAGGCCACGCTGGGGCTATCAGAAACACATTTAAACTGATGTATGAGTGAGGTAGGTGGGGTATTTATAGGCTTTTTACATTTGATAAACTTTGCCCCTCCTGGCAGCTTGTGGACTCTCCCTCCTATATAAAAGAAATAAAAATAAACAGCTTGAAATTATCCTATTTATGCAAACATAAATTTTTTTAATGTTTAACATACTTGATGGAAATAGTTTGTGTTCCACATCCTAATAAAATACTATTTCTTTCCTATGGCATGGAGAGGCCACGATTTCATTCCAATTACTAGTGGGATATTCAATGCCTGGCCAGCAGGAGGAGGCAAAGAGCACCCCAGCAGAGCTGTTAAGTGTCACTTCCCTTACCCATAATCCCGAGTCATTCTTTGCCTCTATCTTCGGGATCCTCAAAGTGCTGTCCTTCAAAATGTAAACTATTCGTTCAATTTTTCCATTAGTTCAGGAGGGTCAGTTCATGACAACCATAGATTTAAAGGACGCCTATCTCCATATTCCCATTCACAGGGAACATCACCAATTCCTACGGTTTGCTTTTTTGGACAATCATTACCAGTTTGTCACCCTTCACTTTGGCCTTGCTATGGCCCCTTAAATTTTTACAAAGGTTCTGGGGGCTCTTTTGGTGGTGGTCAGGTCTCAAGGGATAGTGGTGGCACCTTACCTGGATGATATCTTGGTTCAAGCGCCATCTTTTCAACTAGCAAAATCTTATACCAAGATGTTGTCTTTTCTTTGTTCCCACGGGTGGAAAGTGAATCTGGAAAAGAGTTCCCTAGTGCCAGACACCAGGGTGTGCTTCTTGGGAACAATTATAGATTCTCTATTCATGAAGATTTTTCTGACGGATGTCAGAAAATCAAAACTTCTTACTTCTTGCCGATCACTGCAGGTCTCTGTCCATCCATCAGTGGCTCAGTGCATGGAAGTAATTGGTCTGATGGTTGCTTCCATGGATATCATTCTGTTTGCTCAGTTCCATCTGAGACCCCTATAACTATGTATGCTCAGTCAATGGAATGGAGACCACTCGGATCGCTCACAGAGTATAGCTCTGGATCCCTCTATAAGAGACTCTCTTTCGTGGTGGACTTCACAGGATCATCTGTCTCAGGGGACATGCTTCCTGAGACCTTCCTGGGTGATTGAGACCACAAATGTGAGAGCTCAAGGTCTTTGGACGCGGAAGGAGTTTTCTCTTCCCATAAACATTCTAGAGTTGAGGGAGATGTTCAATGCGTTGATGGCTTGGCCTCAACTAGCTTTAGTCCGTTTATCAGATTTAAATCGGACAACATCACCTCGGTGGCATACATCAACCACCAGGGAGGGTCCCGGAGTTCATTGGCAATGAAGGAGGTGCCCCACATTATCCAGTGGGCGGAGTCTCACCACTGTTTCCTGTCTGCCATCCACATCCCAGAGGTGGACAACTGGGAAGCGGATTTTCTGAGCACACAGACCTTTCATCCCAGTGAGTGGGCTCTCCATCCGGAGGTATTCTCAATGATAACCCTCAGGTGGAGGATTCCGAAATTGGATCTGATGGCGTTGCGCAGAAACGCCAAGCTTCCAAAGTACGGTTCAAGATCAAGAGATCCTTATGCAGTTCTGATCGACGCTCTGGCAGTTCCTTGGGACTTCGGTCTGGCATTCCTGTCTCCTCCGTTTGCTCTCCTTCCTTGAGTCATTGCTTGTATCAAACAGGAGAGAGCATCAGTGATTCTCATAGCTCCTGCCTGGCCTCGCAGGATCTGGTTTGCGGATCTGGTGAGGATGTCATCTCTTCCTCCTTGGAGGTTGCCTCTGAGAAAGGACCTTCTACTTCAAGGTCCCTTCCTCCACCCAAACCTAGATTCTCTGAAGCTGACAGCTTGGAAATTGAACGCTTAATTTTGGCTAGATGTGGCTTCTCAGAGAAGGTCATTGATACTATGCTTGAGGCGCGTAAACCTGTTACCCGTAAGATTTACCATAAGGTATGGCGTAAATACCTTTATTGGTATAATTTGAACGGTTTCTTTTGGAGAAGGGTTAAGAGTACCCCAAATTTTGTCCTTTCTTCAGGAGGGCATGGAGAAGGGTTTATCAGTCAGTACTCTGAAGGGTCAGAATTCTGCACTGTCTATTCTTTTGCACAAACATTTGGCGAATCTGCCTGATGTTCAGTCCTTAGTTCAGGCCTTGGTCAGCATCAGGCCTGTGTTTAAACCTTTTGCTCCGCCTTGGAGCCTTAATCTTGTTCTAAATGTTTTGCAGCAGGCTCCTTTTGAGCCAATGCATTCAGTTGATATTAAGTTGTTATCTTGGAAGGTTTTGTTTCTTCTTGCTAATTCGTCTGCTCGCAGAGTTTCCGAGCTCTTGGCTCTGCAGTGTGATTCCCCTTACCTAATTTTTCATGCGGATAAGGCGGTCCTTCGTACTAAGCTGGAAAATCTCCCTAAGGTGGTATCGGATCGCGATATCAATCAGGAAATTGTTATTCCTTCTTTTTGTCCTAATCCTTCTTCTCCGAAGGAACGCCTGTTGCATAACTTGGATGTTGTGCGTGCTCTAAAATTTTACCTTCAAGCAACTAAAGATTTTAGGCAATCTCTGGCAAGAGTAAGGGGCAGAAGGCTACTTCTACTACTCTTTCTCTCTGGTTGAGAAGTGTTATACGATTAGCTTATGAGACAGCTGGACAACAGCCTCCAGAGAAAATTATGGCTCATTCCAATAGGGCTGTTTTGTCTTCCTGGGCTTTCAAAAATGAAGCTTCTGTGGAACAAATTTGCATGGCAGCCACATGGTCCTCATTGCATACTTTTTCCAAATTCTACAAATTTGATACTTTTGCCTCTGCTGAGGCTTCCTTTGGGAGGAAAGTTCTTTGTTGGCGCCTTCGGTTTAGGTCCGCCTGTCTTGTTCTCCCTCCCTTTAATTCTGTGTCCTCTAGCTTGGTTATTGGTTCCCACTAGTAATTGGAATGAAATTGTGGACTCTCCATGACATAGGAAAGAAAACATAATTTATGCTTACCTGATTTCTTTCTTTCCGGGCACGGAGAGTCCACGACCGGCCCTTATTTAAATTTAAGAAGGCAGGTTTTTTTACACAAACCTCAGGAACCTCTATACCCTTGTGTTATCTTCTTTTTCTATTTTCCATCGGCCGAATAACTGGGGATTATGGGTAAGTGACACTTAACAGCTCTGCTGGGGTGCTCTTTGCCTCCTCCTGCTGGCCAGGAATTGAATATCCCACTAGTAATTGGAATCAAATTGTGGACTCTCCATTGCCGGAATTTTTTTTTATCATGTAAGCATAAATGTTTTTCTTGTGATTTATTTTGAAGTTGGGGTTGATACATTTTTACATAGTTCACTTAAAATTGGTTCTGACCAAGACTTATATGACTTTGTACTTATCTCCACTGTAAAGTGATCATCTCACAGTCATGGACAAAGCTATTGTTTTGGGGTGATATTTGTGCTTTGTTTTATGTGATACCAAACTTGATGTCTCAGCTAATGATCTAAAGCTTTTTTTCCTCAGCAAATGCAAATCGTTATGAGGGTTCTTGGATGGGAGGAAAAAAACACGGTCCTGGCAAGTTCTACTACTTAGATAAAGGGCAGCTGTATGAAGGTGTTTGGGTAGAAGATATCCCCAAATGTGGAACAATGATTGACTTTGGACGAGCAGAAGCACCTTTACCAACAATGTACCCAATTCCTGAGGTAAAGGACACCAGGGTTTCTGTGAATTGTTTAAGCATAGAGAAATTAATGCGGTACAATATTCTAACATTAAAGGGCCATACAGACCAAAATGTTTCTAACTTTAACTATGAGTTTAACACATTTTTGGGGGTTAAACACAAAGACTTGCAGGATTAGTAGTGCTAAAATTACATATATATAACTAGAGAGTCCATGTGTTGGTAGACAGAGGGAATGCCTTATACAATAAGGAGAAGAGAAATGCATTTTATTGTCTGCTTTGTATATAAATATCCAGCTGTAATCGGAGCGTGAATGCTGCAGCAAATTCAAACCAAATTTTGTGATTAGCTTCCACAAGCTTTTTGGAGTAGTAATGCAAACAAAACATTTAAACATTTATAAAGTTTGTTTAAAGCGGGATATTAAACTCAGACTCAGTAAACACAGTAATGTAATATATATTCATGATAAATGTTTATGACATCATGCCTGCTATAGCTACACCCACAAAACACCTGCTACCCCACCTACAAATCTCTCTCACTTAGCCACGGCCTCCTAGTTCAGAAAGGCACCAAATGTTTAGAGGTAAGCAGCAATATGTGCACCGACACCACCAACTAGTTCCCTCTCTACTTTCTTGTCAATAATCCACTTTTTATAATAAATGGCTAAGGAGGCTGTGGGGAATAAATGAGAAAATGTAACTGTAAAAAATGTAATTTAAACTATAGCCTTCCTGGGTGGAGTGGAACAAGCACTTTTTTTTTTTAACAGAAAATATCTTACAGCAAAAACAAACTAAATAAATGCATATTGCTATGTTGCTAACTTTTCATTAATTTAACAGTTGATGAGGGATAATGCTGTTTAAATGACCCTGATAGATCAGTTAGGAGCACATTTACAGCTTGGCATAATTGGCCGTTGCAAAAGTGATGATTATTATTATTATTTATTTATAAAGCGCCAACAGATTCCGCAGCGCTACCCATGGGTACAAGGATAAAAGTACAACGGAGAAACAATACAATAAGAGACAACATTTTACAGACAAATACAGGGGGAATTGAGGGCCCTATTCCTGTGGGAACTTACAATCTAGATGGGTAGGAGGATGGGAAACAGGAGGTGGGGACTGCAAAGGTGAGAATGATATTAGTCAGGAGATAGATGAAGGCAACTGTTAGGTAAATGAAGTTAATTTGTTAATGAGTCCCTGAACAAAAAGGTCTTTAGGGAACATTTAAAGGAGGAGAGGTTAGGGGAAAGTCTGACAGCTTGAGGAAGTGCGTTCCAGAGGGTTGGTGCCGCACAAGAAAAGTCCTGTAGTCTAGCATGAGAGGAGGTCATGGTAGAGGACGCAAGAAGCAGGACATTGTTGGATCTTAGGGGGCGGGGTGGAGTATATTTGTTGATGAGTGAGGACAGATAGGGTGGGGCAGCATTGGTGAGGGCTTTGTAGGTCAGGGTAAGAATTTTGAATTTAATTCTTCTGTGAATGGTGAGCCAGTGAAGGGACTCACAGAGAGGTGCAGCAGAAACAGAGCGTCGAGAGACATGGATTAGCCTTGCAGATGCATTTAGGATGGATTGAAGGGGAGAGAGGCGGGAGAGGTAGGCCAGATAGTAAGTTATTACAGTAGTCAAGTCTGGAAATTACCAGGGAGTGGATTAGCTGTTTAGTAGTTTCAGCACTCAGAAACTGACAAATTTTGGAGATAGTCCTTAGGTGGTTGCGGCAGGATGAAGAGAGCAATTGGATGTGGGGAATGAAGGACAGATTTGAGTCAAGTGTGACTCCAAGGCAGTGGACTTGGGGTGATGGGGAGATAGTGGTGCCGCCAACAGTGATGGAAAAATTAGAAACTGGAGTAGACTTAGAGAGGGGGATTAGAAGTAGTTCGGTCTTGGACATGTTTATTTTTAGGTGGTGAGAGACCATCCAGGAGGAAATGCCAGATAAGCAGTTGCTGATGTGAGAATTGACAGAAGGAGAGAGTGCAGTGGTGAAAAGGTAGATCTGGGTATCATCAGCATAGAGGTGATAGTTAAAGCCATAGCTGTTGATGAGTTTACACAGTGAAGAAGTGTAAATAGAGAAGAGTAGAGGACCCAGGACAGAGCCTTGAGGTACTCCAACATACAGAAGCAATGGAGAGGAGGAGTCACCAGCAAAAGAGACGGAGAAGGATCTGTTAGAGAGATAAGAGTGAATCCAGGAGAGGGCAGTGTCACAGAGCCCAAGAGAGCTGAGAGTCTGTAGGAGAAGGACAGTGTCAAAGGCAACAGAGAGGTCAAGTAAGATGAGTATAGAGTAGTAGCCTTTGTTTTTAGCAGAAAAGAGATCGTTAGTAACCATGGTGAGGGCAGTCTCAGTTGAGTGTTGGGGACGGAAGCCAGATTGCAGGGGGTCGAGCAATGAGTTGGAGGACAGGAAGTGGGTTAGGCGATCAAAGGCAGTTTTTCAAGGATTTTTGAAGCTAGCGGGAGCAGTGATATGGGGGGTAGTTTGCAGGAGAGTTAGGGTCAAGGGAGGGTTTTTTGAGGATGGGGGTGACCTTTGCATGTTTGAAGGAGACAGGGAATGAGTCGGTAGAAAGGGATAGGTTGAATATATGAGTAAGAGCCGGAGTGAGGGTGGGAGACAGAGAAGGTATTAGATGTGAAGGAATAGGGTCAAGTGGGCAGGTAGTGAGGTGTGAGGAAGACAATAGGGAAGCCACTTCACTCTCAGTGGTTGGGAGGAGGGTGCAGAGAGTGGCAGAGGGGGTGACTGGGAGCAAAGTTGAGAGATTGCAGGCTTGTGTTGGGATGTTTCTTCAGATGGTAAGTGTTTTATTGAAAAAGTAGTCAGCCAGGTCTTGGGCACTGAATGCAGATGAGGGGGATGGTGCAGGTGGGTAGAGGAGGGATTTAAAAATGGAGAAGAGTCTTTTAGGGTTTGAGGAGTGAGTGGATAGAAGAGAAGTAGGTTTGCATAGCTAGGTGAAGGGCAGAGGTGTAAGAGTGAAGAGTGAACTTATAGTGCATGAAATCAGGTTCAGAACGGGATTTCCTCCAGGCACGTTCAGCAGTGCGGGAGCATTTTTGCAGGTGGCGTGTTTGCTGGAAGTGCCAGGGCTGGAGCTGATGACGTGGGGCTTTGCGAAGTTGGGGCGGAGCCAGAGTGTCAAGTGCAGAGGAGAGGGTAGTGTTATAGTGGCTTATAGCAAGGTCAGGGCAGGATATCCTGGAAGTGTGGGGGAGGCATATTTGAATAAGGTTGGGGAGGGTCTACAGTGTGCATATTTCTACAGGTGCGGGGGAGAGGGGGGAAGTAGGTTTATTCTGTATATTAAGATTAAAGGTTGAGCAGATGGTGGTCTGAGATGGGAAATGGGTGACAGGCAACATCAGAGAAAGAGCAGAGATAGGAGAATACCAGATCAATAGAGTGTCCATCGCGGTGGGTAGGGAATAGGGTGGATTGTGAGAGGCCGAAGGAGTTAGTGAGTGAGAGAAGTTTTCTGGCAGCAGGGGCAGATGGGTTGTCAAAATGGGGATGTTGAAGTCACCCAGAATTAGAGTAGGTGTATTTGTGGAGAGAAAGTAAGAAAGTCAGGCAGAAAAGTTGTCAAGAAACATATTCAATGGGTGCATCCCAGTACTGCTCTTGTTAGGAATTAATAGGAGAGATGGAACTCAACTGCAGAAATTCAGTAAATTAGGTTTTGTTAGCCAGTAGTAGCACCGAGAAGCTAAGAGACTGAACTCAGAGCAACTGATACTTAGGCTATAATATAATATATACAAAGATCACCTTAACAAGAATGTAAAGGTTATAAAGGGAACAGAACTTGCAATTCTGATTTAGGTATATTAGGCTTTGCCCAGCTAGCTCCCAATGACACAGAAATAACACAAATCTTGGGTGTAGCAATATTCTGATAGGAATTCCCAAAGTTAGTTAATGTCCATGCTTCATAACTTGCAATTCTGATTAAGGTATATTAGGCTTAGCCCAGCTAGCTCCCAGTGACACAGAAATAGCTCAAATCTTGGGTGTAGGCAATATTCTGTTAAGCATTCCCAAAGTTAATTAATGTCCATGCTTCATATAGGAAATAACATTAGGGAATGTTAGGAGAATGTCTTTTTAAGAAAAGATGTGTGGCGCTCGTTTAGATAACAACTGGTATTCAGTGCAGTAATATATACAGTGAGAGGTTTCCTTAACAAGACTTAGAAAGTAAATCCTGGATGAAGGAAGTAATTAAGCAACTACTCACAGTAAGGATGACAGGAGCAGCATGGAGGTTAGAGAGAACACACTGTTAGGAGATTCACAGCACAGCAGACTGCAGACAAAGCAGATTGATCACACAGGGAACCACTCACTGTGAGTCAGGCAGTTACACACTGACCGGAGCTTCGCAGCACAGCTGAATCCTCACAATGAAATTTTTGTGGAAAGATATGATACACTTCAACAAAAGTTCTTCAGGGTTAAAGCTGAAATGAAATACTGTAGTAACAATTCCAGAGTTGGAAGAGACTGTAGATAAATGGCTTTAATTCAATCAGGACAATTCCAGGAGATGCAGCTTCTAGAATTACCAAATACAAAATACTAAAGCAGGAAAAAGTGGGTGTGTCAGGTTTAAATATCCTTGCTCACAAGGTGAAGTTGAATTAAAGGTACAGTAGCTGAAACATGAGTTCTGAAAAGAAAGACATCCATTACAGCTCTATTATAGCAAAACCTCTAAATATTTTGTAACATGCTTTTCTTATGTTTAGAGTTTTCCATAACAATTCTTATATTAAACTGTAACATTCACAATAAGAACACATATAAACACAGAGCAAATCTGCATCATATACAAGAGGTCAATTATACAAAACTTATTGATGATGACAAATACAAGTCTAGGTCTCTAAAGCACATTATGAAGCCCTTGTTTGTAAAGTGTAATATAAACATCAATTACTAAGCAATAAAAACAAGGTCAAATATCAGGGACGTCTCCCGAGTATCTTTGTAAGAGTGGCACAAAAAAATAAAAGTCTAATATAGGTAAAAATAAAAACATTTATCACAGTCTATGGACAGGATGTATATCTTCTCAATCTTAGATGGTAGCTGCGTGGTGGCTGAAATATCCCCTCGGCGGTTCAAACCGCGTCCAGAGGGATGACGACACCTATGGAAAAGAGGTATTACCTTAATGTTCTTACGTTAATATGATTTGTAGATCTCTGTTATCCCAAGTACTCGACACACACATCCAGCGTTTGTGTCCTGTGAGTGTCGGTACAGTAGCAGCGGAGATGGTCATGTGACTCTCTTCCACGTCACCAAAGGTCAGAGGTTGGATCTGCGGTATTGTTGACAGCTTCTATATCGCTGTATGGATATCCGCTGGTAATGATCTAACAGGCAATGCTCCTTTCTCTTGTAAGGTGTATCCAGTCCACGGATTCATCCATTACTTGTGGGATATTCTCCTTCCCAACAGGAAGCTGCAAGAGGATCACCCACAGCAGAGCTGTCTATATAGCTCCTCCCCTAACTGCCACCTCCAGTCATTCTCTTGCAGCTCTCGACAAGGGAAGTAGCTAGAGAGATGTGGTGAATTAGTGTAGTTTATCTTCAAGCAAAAGTTTGTTATTTTTAAACGGTGCCAGCGTTGTACTGTTTTTTTTACCTCAGGCAGAAATTAGAAGAAGAATTTGCCTGAGGTTTTTGATGATCTTAGCAGGTTGTAACTAAGGTCCACTGCTGTTCTCACACATAACTGAAGAGTATGAGGAAAATTCAGCTGGGAGAACGGCCTGCAGAATTAACTGCCCTGAGGTATGTTCAGTATATTTTTTTCTAGAGGATGATAAGAACTAGAAAATGCTGACAGTGCCTAATATAGTTAAGGTAAGCCTGATTGCAGTGACTGGCATCATGTTTGCAGTAAAGGGTAATTTTCATATTACTTTCTATTATGGCTTAGTATGTAAAACGTTATATATATAAAGGAACGTTTTTTACTGAAGTGATAAATCTTTATTTGGAGCCTAGTTTTCCACATGGCTTTTATTTTACTCCTAGGAATAGTTTTTTAAGGCCCTCTGACTTTGAGTGCATGGTGGGAGGGGCCTATTTTCGCGCTCTAATTGCGCAGTTGTTTTTTACATTCTGAGACATCCAGCTTCCCTGAAGGAGTCCCCTGTCATATTGGACCTCTGTAAAGGGTTTTTGTGCCTACAAAAGTCGTTTTATGGGAAGGTAGGAGCCACAGTAGAGCTGTGGCAGTTTGCTTGTGACTGTTATAACGGTTTTTACCGTTTTTTTGCTTCGTTTTTGAACCTGAGGGGTTAATCATCCATTTGCAAGTGGGTGCAATGCTATTTTAGTCTATTATATACACTGTAAAAATTTCACAGTACCGTTTTTTATATTCTGCTTTTTCACATTAATTAAAGTGTTTTCAAAGCTTGCTGGTCTCATTACTAGTCTGTTAAACATGTCTGACATAGAGGAAACTCCTTGTTCATTATGTTTAGAAGCCATTGTGGAACCCCCTCTTAGAATGTGTACCAAATGCACTGATCTTACTATAAGTTATAAAGACCATATTCTGGCTTTAAAAGATTTATCACCAGAGGAAATTGACAAGGGGGAAGTTATGCCGACTAACTCTCCCCAAGTGTCAGAGTCTTTAACTCCCGCTCAAGGGGCGCCAAGTACATCTAGCGCGCCCATTGCGTATACTTTACAAGACATGGCGGCAGTTATGAATCATACTCTTACAGAAGTATTGTCCAAACTGCCAGGGTTACAAGGAAAGCGAGACAGCTCTGGGGCTAGAAAAAATACAGAGCTCTCTGACGCTTTAGTAGCTATGTCCGATATACCCTCACAATGTGCAGAAGCCGAAGAAGGAGAGCTTCTATCTGTGGGTGATTTTTCTGACTCAGGGAAGACACTTCAACCTGATTCTGATATGTCTACATTTAAATTTAAGCTTGAACACCTCCGCATGTTGCTCAGGGAGGTTTTAGCAACTCTGGATGACTGTGACGCCATTGTAGTCCCAGAGAAATTGTGTAAATTGGATAAATACTACGCAGTGCCTGTTTACACTGATGTTTTTCCAATACCTAAGAGGTTTTCAGAAATTATTACTAAGGAATGGGATAGACCAGGTGTACCGTTCTCTCCCCCTCCTGTTTTTAAAAAGATGTTTCCCATAGATGCCGCTACACGGGACTTGTGGCAAACGGTCCCTAAGGTGGAGGGAGCAGTCTCTACTCTAGCGAAGCGTACAACTATCCCTGTCGAGGACAGTTGTGCTTTTCTAGATCCAATGGACAAAAAATTAGAGGGTTACCTTAAGAAAATTTTTATTCAACAAGGTTTTATTCTCCAGCCCCTTGCATGCATTGCCCCTGTCACTGCTGCTGCGGCCTTCTGGTTTGAGTCTTTAGAAGAGGCTCTACAGGTAGAAACCCCATTGGATGATATCCTTGACAAGCTTAAAGCTCTTAAGCTAGCCAATTCATTTGTTTCTGACGCCGTTGTTCATTTAACCAAACTAACGGCTAAGAACTCAGGTTTTGCTATTCAGGCGCGTAGGGCGATATGGCTTAAATCCTGGTCAGCTAACGTTACTTCAAAGTCTAAGCTTCTCAACATTCCCTTCAAGGGGCAGACCCTATTCGGGCCTGGACTGAAGGAGATCATTTCTGATATTACTGGAGGAAAAGGTCACGCCCTTCCTCAGGATAGGTCCCACAAATTAAGGACCAAACAGCCTAATTTTCGTGCCTTTCGAAACTTCAAGAGTGGCGCAGCTTCAACTTCCTCTAATACAAAAAAAGAGGGAAATTTTGCCCAGTCCAAGCCGGTCTGGAGACCTAACCAGGCTTGGAATAAAGGAAAGCAGGCCAAAAAACCTGCTGCTGCCTCTAAGACAGCATGAAAGATCAGCCCCCGATCCGGTAACGGATCTAGTAGGGGGCAGACTTTCTCTCTTCGCCCAGGCTTGGGCAAGAGATGTCCAGGATCCCTGGGCGTTGGAAATTGTGTCCCAGGGATATCTTCTGGACAGGCATTACCAGTTTGTGGCTCTTCCCTTTGGGTTAGCTACAGCACCAAGAATCTTTACGAAGGTTCTGGGGTCACTCCTATCGGTCCTAAGGCCGCGGGGTATAGCAGTAGCCCCTTACCTAGACGACCTTCTAATACAGGCGTCGAATTTTCAAATCGCCAGGTCCCATACAGACATTGTTCTGGCATTTCTGAGGTCACATGGGTGGAAAGTGAACAAAGAAAAAAGTTTATCCCCTCTCACAAGAGTTTCCTTCCTAGGAATTTTGATAGATTCTGTAGAAATTAAGATTTACCTGACAGAGGCCAGGTTGTCAAAACTTCTAAATTCCTGCCGTGTTCTTTATTCTACTTCTCGCCCTTCAGTGGCTCAGTGTATGGAAGTAATCGGCTTAATGGTAGCGGCAATGGACATAGTGCCGTTTGCCCGCCTACATCTCAGACCGCTGCAACTCTGCATGCTCAGTCAGTGGAATGGGGATTACACAGATTTGTCCCCTCTACTAAATCTGGATCAAGAGACCAGGGATTCTCTTCTCTGGTGGTTATCTCGGGTCCATCTGTCCAAGGGTATGACCTTCCGCAGGCCAGATTGGACAATAGTAACGACAATGCCAGCCTTCTGGGCTGGGGTGCAGTCTGGAACTCCCTGAAGGCTCAGGGCTTGTGGACTCAGGAGAAGACACTCCTTCCGATAAACATTCTGGAACTAAGAGCGATATTCTATGCTCTTCAGGCTTGGCCTCAGCTAGCTGCGGTCAGGTTAATCAGATTTCAGTCGGACAACATCACGACTGTAGCCTACATCAACCATCAAGGGGGAACAAGGAGTTCCCTAGCAATGTTGGAGGTTTCAAAAATAATTCTATGGGCAGAGGTTCACTCTTGCCATCTATCAGCTATCCATATCCCAGGAGTAGAGAACTGGGAGGCGGATTTTCTAAGTCGACAGACTTTTCATACGGGGGAGTGGGAACTCCATCCGGAGGTGTTTGCACAGTTGATTCAACTTTGGGGCAAACCAGAACTGGATCTCATGGCGTCTCGTCAGAACGCCAAGCTTCCTTGTTATGGATCCAGGTCCAGGGATCCCAAGGCAGCGCTGATAGATGCTCTAGCAGCGCCTTGGTCTTTCAACCTGGCTTATGTGTTTCCACCGTTTCCTCTGCTCCCTCGTCTGATTGCCAAGATCAAGCAGGAGAGAGCTTCGGTGATTTTGATAGCACCTGCGTGGCCACGCAGGACTTGGTATGCTGATCTGGTGGACATGTCATCCCTTCCACCATGGACTCTACCACTGAGGCAAGACCTTCGACTTCAGGGTCCTTTCAACCATCCAAATCTAATTTCTCTGCGTCTGACTGCTTGGAGATTGAACGCTTGATTTTATCAAAACGTGGTTTCTCCGAATCGGTCATTGATACCTTAATTCAGGCTCGAAAGCCTGTCACCAGGAAAATCTATCATAAGATATGGTGTAAATATCTTCAAGGGTTACTCATGGAGTAAAGTCAGGATTCCCAGGATATTATCTTTTCTCCAAGAGGGATTGGAGAAGGGATTGTCAGCTAGTTCCTTAAAGGGACAGATTTCTGCTCTGTCTATTCTTTTGCACAAGCGTCTGGCGGATGTTCCAGACGTTCAGGCGTTTTGTCAGGCTTTAGTTAGAATCAAGCCTGTGTTTAAACCTGTTGCTCCGCCATGGAGTTTAAATTTAGTTCTTAAAGTTCTTCAAGGGGTTCCATTTGAACCTCTGCATTCCATAGATATTAAGCTTTTATCTTGGAAAGTTCTGTTTTTGGTAGCTATCTCTTTGGCTCGAAGAGTTTCAGAGTTATCTGCCTTGCAGTGTGATTCCCCTTATCTGATCTTCCATGCAGATAAGGTAGTTTTGCGTACCAAACCTGGGTTTCTTCCTAAGGTGGTATCTAATAAGAATATCAATCCGGAGATTGTTGTTCCGTCACTGTGTCCTAATCCTTCTTCAAAGAAGGAACGTCTATTACACAATCTTGACGTGGTTCGTGCTTTAAAGTTTTATTTACAAGCTACTAAAGATTTTCGTCAAACATCTGCATTGTTTGTTGTCTACTCTGGACAGAGGAAAGGCCAGAAGGCTTCAGCAACTCCTCTTTCCTTTTGGTTAAGAAGTATAATCCGCTTAGCTTATGAGACTGCTGGCCAGCAGCCTCCTGAAAGAATTACAGCTCATTCCACTAGAGCGGTGGCTTCCACATGGGCTTTTAAAAATGAGGCTTCTATTGAACAGATTTGTAAGGCGGCGACTTGGTTCTCGCTTCATACTTTTTCTAAATTCTACAAATTTTATACTTTTGCTTCTTCGGAGGCTATTTTTTGGAGAAAGGTATTACAGGCAGTGGTGCCTTCCGTTTAAGCGCCTGCCTTGTCCCTCCCTTCATCCGTGTCCTATAGCTTTGGTATTGGTATCCCACAAGTAATGGATGAATCCGTGGACTGGATACACCTTACAAGAGAAAACAAAATTTATGCTTACCTGATAAATTTATTTCTCTTGTGGTGTATCCAGTCCACGGCCCGCCATGTCATTTTAAGGCAGGTGTTTTTTATTTTTAAACTACAGTCACCACTGCACCCTATAGTTTCTCCTTTCTCTTGCTTGTCTTCGGTCAAATGACTGGAGGTGGCAGTTAGGGGAGGAGCTATATAGACAGCTCTGCTGTGGGTGATCCTCTTGCAGCTTCCTGTTGGGAAGGAGAATATCCCACAAGTAATGGATGAATCCGTGGACTGGATACACCACAAGAGAAATAAATTTATCAGGTAAGCATAAATTTTGTTTTTGCAAAGCCAAAACGGCTCTTGGCAAATTTAATGTGTTGTTTGCTGAATACCTCCCTCCCTTCAGTCCTCTGAACTCCACAGAGTAGGTAATGTGCAGGAAATCGGGTAACGAATAAACTTTTCATTCTCTTTAAATCCGGCTTGGATATGTTTACCTTCTCTCATTTTAATCAAATGAGAGAAGGTAAACATATCCAAGCCGGATTTCAAAAATTGAAAAGTTTATTTCAACCTCTGACCTTTGGTGACGTGGAAAAGAGTCACGTGACCATCTCCGCTATTACTGTCCCGACAATCACAGGACACAAAAAGTTGGATGCGTGTGTCGAGTACTTGGGATAACAAAAGTCTACAAATCATATTAACCTAAGGACTTTAAGGTAATACCTCTTTTCCATAGGTGTCGTCATCCCTCTAGACGCGGTT
The DNA here is from genome assembly GCF_027579735.1 of Bombina bombina. Lineage (NCBI taxonomy): Eukaryota > Metazoa > Chordata > Amphibia > Anura > Bombinatoridae > Bombina > Bombina bombina. The sequence continues at coordinate 355,675,574 of NC_069500.1, read as the reverse complement.
TGAACCATCTAAGATTGAGAGGATATACATCTGAAGGTACAATCCATTTGCAATTGCTGACTAATAACACTACATTTGGGCTTACGTTGGTCCTCCAATAATACAGTGCAATAACATAGACTGTGCTAAACATTTTTGTTTTTACCTATATTAGACTTTATTTTTTGTGCCGCTCTTACAAAGATACATGGGAGACGTCCCTGATATTTGACCTTGTTTTTATTGCTTTAAGAGTTTTTGAATGCATATTTTATAATATCTATATTAAAGCCTATTGTATACACATTTTATATTGTCTTTCTGAACGCAAATCCGTGCTTTTATTTAGCGCTGTCTCACCTGTTCATTCACTTTGTATCTAGTTCTACCTGAGTTACCTGAGTTTAACTGAGTAGCAGCAGGATTGGTAATTTCCCTAGGTGATCCTATCTTTCTTTATAAACATCAATACTGACACTGTGGTTAATTCCATGAACATTAACGGGACAGTAAACGTAATTTTTTTTACATATTTCTGCACTATATGCAGAATTATATAACATTATCTTAGCGACACCTTGGAAAATAAAAAGGATTTGCAAGATTTTAGCCCCTAAAGTTATACTTACCTTGCTCTCCTCGCCAGCCTCTTCTGATCCGGTCTTCTTTGCAAAAGAGTATCACGGGCACGCTGTCTAATCTCAGTGTGCCCAATCGTGCTATTGAACTAAATGTAACGTGTTCCTGCTCTGGGTAAAGCTTTACCCAGAATGGGAGTAAATGTCGCAAATTGTTTCTAAGATAATGTTACATAACTCAGCACATAGTGCAGAATTATGTAACATAATTTTTTATATTTACTGTCCAGAAAACATTGCAATGAAACATCACTCCCACCAAGTGATGTAATATCCCGAAAACCGGGAAAGGGTTCGCTCCAGAAATCCGTAATATTAGATAGATGCTTGTGTGGTTGTGACCTGATGAGTCATAAACTTATCTCAGTAAAATTTAAAACATTTGTTTTGTAGGAGTTTTGTAAAGCAGGACTTAAAGGGACATAAAAACCAAATATTTTCTTTCATGATTCAGATAGAGAATACAATTTTAAACAACTTTCTAAATGGCCTCTATTATCTAATTTACTTCATTCTCTTTGTATCCTTTGTAGAAGCAGCAGCAATGCACTACTGGAAGCAAGCTGCACACATTGTATGAGCCAATAACATGAGGCAGATATGTGCAGCCACCAATTAGCTCCTTAGCCTACCCAGGTTTCCCTTTCCAACAAAGATACTAAGATAACAAAACAAAGTAGATAATGGAAGTAAATTGGAAAGTTGTTTAAAATCGCATGCTCTATCTGGAAAAAAAATCTGGTTTCATATCCCTTTAATCGCTGATATATACTGATCGTATATAAAATAATGCCATTTTAAATGTTATTTCATATAAACAGTTTCTACTTTGGAAATTCAACGCTACCATTGTTTCACTTCCTGTACATTTCCTGTTTCCTTTACTACTATGTCAATGCCAGAGTAATGAAATCCTGTTTATAAAATAAAATTTAAAAAAACACTGTTCGGAAAAGATTGTTGTGTTATTAGGTTTACAGCTATTAAGCTATTGTGATTTGATTTACTGAAAATATATACAATGTAGAAAAAACAAACTGATGCACAGCATGAATCTCTTATTAATACAATCTGCGCACAACAAAAACTTTTTAAAAACATTTAAAGGGACATAAAACCCTAAAGTGTTCTTTCATGAGTCAGGCAGAGCATGCAATTGTAAACAACTTTTTAATGTTGTTCTATTATCAAATGTTCTTTGTTCTCTTTATCTTTTGCTGAAAAGCAGGGATGGAAACTCAGGAGCATGCATGTGTCTGGAGCACGATATGGCAGCAGTTTTGAAAGAATGTTATCCATTTGCAAGGACAGTAGATTGGAGCACTATTTCCTGCCTTGTAGGTATCTCTTCAAAAAAGAATACCATGGGAACAAAGCCAGTGTGATAACAGAAGTATATTGGAAAGTTTTTTTGTTTTTTGTTTTTAACTTTTTTTTAAATATGCTCTGTCAATCACAAAAGAAAATATTGGGGTTTCATATCCTTTTAATACTGTCATTTTTGGCAAGCTATGCAGGGATTTTTAATTCCAAAGCAGTGCTGGAATACGCCTACTGAATAACCTTGAGTATGTTTACTTCTGTCTTATATGGTGTCCAGATGGTGCACTCTTCTAACTTAACACTGAGTAGCAGGTTACAACAAGGTTTGAAAAAACATAATTTATGCTTAGTTGATAAATTCATTTTTTTCATGGGCGTGAGAGTCCACGATCCACTACTCCTGAGAATTGCTCTTCTCTACCACTAGGAGGAGGCAAAGATTCCCAAACCCCAAGAGCCCTCTAAAACCCCTCTCACCTCACACATACCTCAGTCTAGCCGTATAGCCAAGTAAAATTAGAAAAGAAAAGGGATTAAGAGCCATAAAAGGACCAGGGGAAAAAGATGCACTAAAGAAAAAAAAAATAACCCTAAAAAACATAACGGTGTTTAAGCATAAATTATGCTTTCTTTCATACAGGCAATGAGAGTCCACAATCCATTACTACTGGGAACTAATACCCAAGCTGTGGAGTCTATGAGTAATAACATAAAGTGAGGGATTTAAAAATTAAATCCACAACTCCAATATATGTATATATATATATATATATATATATATATATATATATATATATATATATATATATATTAATGCGCTTAAAATAAATCAAACAGGCTAAAAATCAGACTGAGACAACTGAATAACCTTCTTACCAAAGGCTGCTTCAGAAAAAGCAAAAAACATAAAAATAGTAGAATTTTGTAAAAATATGCAAAGACCACCAAGTGCTGTCTTGCAAATCTGGTCAACAGAAGCCTCATTCTAGAAGGCCCAAGAAGTGGCAACTGACCGAGTAGAATGAGCTGTAATCTGCTGCAGTTGAGGGTAAGCCTTGTGAATCAAACGTTTCAACCAAGAGGCCAAAGAAACAGCAGAAACTTTCTGACATTTCCTAGAACTAGAAAAGTGAATGAACAAACTATAAGTCCTTATTAACATTAATGTAATATTTTAATGCCCTAAAAAAGTATGGAAAGATCTCTCTGAAGCATTTTTGAAATTAGGACACAAAGAAGGAACAACAATCTCTCTACAATTTTTTTCTGAAGAAACAACCTTAGGTAAAAAGTCAAAAGAAGTCCATAAAACTGCCTTAGCCTGATGAAAAATCAGATGAGAATCACAAGAAAGAGCTGATATATATAAGATATAAACTCTTCTAGCAGAAGAGATAGCTTTACAATACTTTACAAGAAAGCAGTTTAATATCCACGTTATGCATAGGTCCAAAAGGAGGATCCTGCAAAATCCTTAACACCAAGTTAAGATTCCACAGAGGAGAAATTGGCATCATTTCAGGTTTAATATGGACCAGAGCCTGAACAAAACCATGCGAAGCAGGAAGATTAGCAATCTTCCTATGGAACAAACTGAAAGAGCAGAAATCTGCCCCTTCAGAGAACTATAGCAGATAAGCCCTTATCCAGACCATCCAGTAAGAACTGCAAAATCCTAGGAATTCTGAAAGAATGCCAGGAAAACCTATGATCTACACACCAAGAAATAAAAGGCCTTCCAGACCTTATGATAGATTCTTCTAGTTACAGGCTTACAAGCCTTAATTAAGGATTCAACCCCTATGTCAAAAGACTAAAGATTCAATTTCCATGCCATCAAGTTCAGAGACTTAAGATCTGGATGGAAAAATGTATCTTGAGACAGGAAGGTCTTAATGAAGCAGTGGCAAGGAGGACAGCTGGACATTTGAACCAGCTCTGCATACCAAATCCTGTGAGGCCAAGCTGGGGCAATCAGGATTTCTGAAGATTTTCTAGGCTTATCTTGGAAATCACTCTGGGAAGAAGTACCAGAGGAGGAAACAGATAAGCATGCTTAAATGACCAAGGAACTACTAGAGCATCCACTTACTCTGCTTGAGGATCCCTGGACCTCACAAAGTATCAGGAAAATTTGTTTTTCAAATGAGAGGCCATCAGATCTATCTCTGGGAGACTCCATAGATCCACATTCTAATTGAACACATGCTGGTTAAGAGATCACTACCCTGGATGTAGAGATCGACAACTGAAAAAGTCTGCTTGCCAGTTGTTCACCCCTGGAATATGAATCGGAGGAACTAGACAAGAACTGATTTCTGCCCATGAAAGAATTTGAGACACCTCCCTCATGGCTAGGGAACTGTGAGTACGCCCCTGATGGTTGACATAAGCCAATGTGGTGACATTTTCTGTCTGAAAATGAAGATGAGAACAGAAGCCAAGCTTGAAGAACCCTGAGAATTGCATAGAGTTCTAGAACATTTATAGGTAACCTCGCCTCCCAAGGATACCAAAATCCCTGTGTTATCAAGGGCCCCCAAACAGCTCCCTAACCTGATAGACTTGTATGTGTAGTGATCATAGTCTAGGTAGGACGAGCAAAAGAAGCTCTCTAAATAATATCCAGCCACCAAATCAGAGACTGACTTGAATTGGGATCCAAAAATATATTTTGAGACAGCGAAGTACAGTCTCTACATCATTAATACAAAGCTGAAGAGGTCTCATGTGAAAACAAGCAAATGGAATTGCATCTGAAGCTGCAATCATCAAACCTAGAACTTCCATACAAACGGCAACCAAGGGGCAAGAGAGAGACTGAAGGTTCAGACAGGCTGACACCACTCTTAACCTTCTTTGCTTTGTTAGAGAAAGACTAATGAAGACTGAATCTATTTGAAAACCCAAAAAAGTTACCTTTGTTAGAAAACCTTTTGGATAATTGATCCTCCAACCATGTTGTTGAAGAAACAACAAGAATCGGTTGGCGTGAGATTCTGTTAAAGAAAAAAGATGGAGCCTGAACCAATATGTCATCCAGGTATGGAAAAGAACAGTGGGGAGTAAGTCTGGACAGATACTGAAATGAACTCAGGCCAACTCTAAAAGAACTGTGATCTCTCAAACACAGTCCCGTGGAAGGTCAAGTAGGTCTAAGGTGGATGATAGAGTGGCGCACAAGGCTAAGTTCGTAAATCCAATATATAATAGTGATAAAGACCAATATCCTTACCAAAAATTATATATATACAATATACACGCTGTTATTAAGCACTAAAATAGACGTAAGATCAGTAAAATCATTTAATAGTCAATTCACAAACTTAGAATAAAACAGATATGTTAAATAAATAAACATATGATAAAAACTTATACTCAATAAATCAATTGGGGCAGTTAATATTGCATAGAATTTAAATAATCTGTAAGATGTGGCCACATCGTCTAAAATCTAGTATTAAATGCTAAAACCTGTCAATTAATAAGATGTTAGATACAAGATCATAGATACACAATGTACGATAAAAGGTGATACGTTTTGGAGGATGTTAGTACTCTAAAAAAAGACGCTAGATATAAGGCAAGAACGCTCACAAATATAATGAATATATATATATAGTAAAACTTCTGCTTGTACTGTAGTAATAAATGATAAATGATATAAGTCCGGCAAATATATTTGTAAAAATTCAAGTTTCCCTTTTTGTGCACAGACAATGAGTGGCAAATAAACAGATCACCAAGAGCAAATTTGATATTTGGTAGTTCATATATCCTAGAATCTCAGGAATGTGGGTCTTTTCCAAGTACTTATAAGTAAAATGCTGACCGGTCAGATAATTTGAAACTCCAAAAAATGATAAAGTAAAGTTGGAATTGTATTCCACGTACCTGACAGACTTGCGGCTAGGAGTGGCTCCGATACTACTTCCAGGCTCACAGCAGAGTGAGCAGCGAAGAGCACTACACGCTGAGCTTGTTTCCTGCTCCCAAGCGTGACTCCTGCGTCTTCACTGTCTGCGTGCGTGCTGTGTCACCTGATAGTGAGGATCCAATAGGGTTTTTTCAAAAGCGGTCCAGATTCAAATGTCACTTCCAAGTGTATAAAGTGAAAATATTCAGTGTGGTGTCCAGAAATTGAGTAAGTCTCTTCTACGCGTTTCTTATGTCCCCGGCTCCGGCCTCTTCATCTCGGGAAGAGGCCGGAGCCGGGGACATAAGAAACGCGTAGAAGAGACTTACTCAATTTCTGGACACCACACTGAATATTTTCACTTTATACACTTGGAAGTGACATTTGAATCTGGACCGCTTTTGAAAAAACCCTATTGGATCCTCACTATCAGGTGACACAGCACGCACGCAGACAGTGAAGACGCAGGAGTCACGCTTGGGAGCAGGAAACAAGCTCAGCGTGTAGTGCTCTTCGCTGCTCACTCTGCTGTGAGCCTGGAAGTAGTATCGGAGCCACTCCTAGCCGCAAGTCTGTCAGGTACGTGGAATACAATTCCAACTTTACTTTATCATTTTTTGGAGTTTCAAATTATCTGACCGGTCAGCATTTTACTTATAAGTACTTGGAAAAGACCCACATTCCTGAGATTCTAGGATATATGAACTACCAAATATCAAATTTGCTCTTGGTGATCTGTTTATTTGCCACTCATTGTCTGTGCACAAAAAGGGAAACTTGAATTTTTACAAATATATTTGCCGGACTTATATCATTTATCATTTATTACTACAGTACAAGCAGAAGTTTTACTATATATATATATTCATTATATTTGTGAGCGTTCTTGCCTTATATCTAGCGTCTTTTTTTAGAGTACTAACATCCTCCAAAACGTATCACCTTTTATCGTACATTGTGTATCTATGATCTTGTATCTAACATCTTATTAATTGACAGGTTTTAGCATTTAATACTAGATTTTAGACGATGTGGCCACATCTTACAGATTATTTAAATTCTATGCAATATTAACTGCCCCAATTGATTTATTGAGTATAAGTTTTTATCATATGTTTATTTATTTAACATATCTGTTTTATTCTAAGTTTGTGAATTGACTATTAAATGATTTTACTGATCTTACGTCTATTTTAGTGCTTAATAACAGCGTGTATATTGTATATATATAATTTTTGGTAAGGATATTGGTCTTTATCACTATTATATATTGGATTTACGAACTTAGCCTTGTGCGCCACTCTATCATCCACCTTAGGTATGGAAAAGAAAATTTATGCTTACCTGATAAATGTATTTCTTTTTGGATACGATGAGTCTACGCATTTCATCCTTACTTGTGGGATATTCACCTCCTGGCCAGCAGGAGGAGGCAAAGAACACCACAGCAGAGCTGCTATATATAGCTCCTCCCTTCCCTCCCACTCCAGTCATTCGACCGAAGTTTAGGAAGAGAAAGAAAAAGCCAAGGCGCAGAGGTGACTGAAGTTTAACAAAAATAAAGACCCGTCTCTTAAAACAGGGCGGGCCGTGGACTCATCATATCCAAAAAGAAATACATTTATCAGGTAAGTATAAATTTTAATTTCTTTTTTAAGATACAATGAGTTCACGGATTTCATTCTTACTTGTGGGATACAATACCAAAGCTATAGTACACGGATGAAAAGGGAGGGACAAGACTGGGAACCGAAACGAAAGGCAGCACTGCTTGAAAAAAACCTTTCTCCCAAAAGCAGCCTCAGCCAAGGCAAAAGTATCAAATATGTAAAAAAATGTGAAGAGAAGACCAAGTTGCATCCTTGCAAATCTGTTCTTACAGAAGCTTCATGTTTGAATGCCCATGAGGAAAGCAACAGCTCTAGAGGAATGAGCCGTAACTCTTTCAGGAGACTGCTGCTGCCCTTGGATTCACACCAATAAAGATATGTACGTCATATCTTATGGAAAATCTCACAGGTTTATGAACCTAGATCATGGTCTCTAAGACTGAATCAGAAAACTCCCCCTTGGAGAGGACCAAGCGTTCAATCTCCAAGCAGTCAACTACAGAGAAACTAGATTTTGGTAAAAGAAGGGCCCTGGAATGAGAAGGTCCTTCCTCAACGGAAGCCTCCAAGGTGGCAGGAACATGTCAACCACATCTGCATACCAAATCATGCGAGACCAGGCCGATGCTATGAAGATCACAGAGGCCCTCTCCTGTTTGATTCTAGCAGTTACCCGAGGAAGAGAAGTAAACGGAGGAAATAGGTATGCTAGACTGAAGTTCCAAAGAACCGCCAGAACATCTATCAGCGCCACCTGGGGGTCCCTGGACCACGACCTGAATCTCGGGAGCTTGGCATTCTGTTGTGATGCCATGAGAACCCCACTTAAAAATCATCGACCACCCTTGAGGATCGCCGACAGACAGCAGGAGTAGACCTCCGCCCACTGGATCACCTTGACCACTTCTGTCATCGCTAAGGAACTCTTCTCATTTATCCCTGATGATTGATTTAAACCACAGAAGTCATGACGTCAAACAGGAACCTGACAAACAGTACCGAGGCCAACTGCGCCAGGTCAGAAGAGTATGGAAGCTCGCCCTTAGCTCCAAACTGATAACAAGTAGAACAGACTCTGAGTCTAAACACCCTGAGCCTTTAATTATCCCCAGCCCCATACTAGAAGGCTAGCGATTAATGTCACAACCACCCAACACGATCTGCGAAAGCAGGATCCCAGGGGCAGATAAACTGACAACCATTTCAAACTACCCGCACCAATGGGAGGATCCGAACTCCCAAACTTCTGTTTTCCAAACACTTGAACAAATCATTAAGCTATCTCAGAAAGCTCAGAAAGATAGCTACGGTAGAAAAAAATCCCCTGTATCCTGCTTCCACGAAAATTAGAGGAGACAAGTCTTCCTTACAGTGTTCAAACATATTTAACTGCAAAGAATGAAGTTGACCAGACCAAACAGGATAATGTCCGACATGACAATCATCAGCCCGATACTTCCGTGCACTGAAACACTGATGTCTAAAGAGTGGACTGCAGAATTAGACCAAAGTCGAAATCCTTATTTTTCCGAAGAAAAATAGTTATCTTTTCCAAATTCACCTTCCAACCGAGTAATCGCAGGAAGGAGAACAACATTTAAAATCAGCTGCAGCTGGATTCAAACTCCCAATTCTTTGTTTGCAAGGTGATTAACTTTTGAAGAAAAGATGACACCCGGATCAGGATGTCATCCTGATAGGGCGCTACAGCAATGCCTCGTAACCGAGGCTTCACCAACAGCAAGAACGAAGGGAATAACCACAAACTGGAAGTGTTTGACTAGAAAAGCAAACCCTTAAAACCTGTGATGATCCTAATGAACAGGCATATGTATGTACACGTCCCAAAGGCCATGAATTGCCCTTTTTGGACCCCAGAAAGAATGTAACAAATAGCTTCCATCTTGATTAGACTCATGAATAATATCTGTCCGACAGTTCCTTCTCGGAGACCAGGAACAGAAACTGTCACCCCAAGTCGAGAAGCTCCCTACAAGAGGAAGAGCGCCTCACATTCTGTCTGGACTAAAATCCTTAAAGACAGAAGCTTGGAAGGAGAACTAACGTAAAAACCAATCCTTAAGGACGCAAATCGGAAACAGGCACTTCTTGTTGTCCTTGATTCAAAAACATGCTTTTTGAACTACATTCCCCTAATCCAAAACTGATTGGGTCCTTCCGGAAGACTTGAACTGCTCCCGCATGGAAAAAGGAGTGTAGGAGTTTCCTTGAAAACTTGAAAGGATATAAAATCACCCTGATTTATTGATCATCAAAAGCTTTAGACTCCAGATGAGACATCCGCAGACCAGGATCTTACCAAAACATACTGCGGGCTATAATAGGAAGTTTTTAACCTCCTAGGAGGCCGTATGCCAAGACTCCCCAACAGAGTCTGACATAGCAAATATCCATTAGCGTTATCTTTTGTTATAGAAAGTTATGAACACTTTCATAAACCACCTGAATCGCATATAGAAGAAGAATTAATAAATTCTTAACCCTTTGTTAATAAAAAAATAAACATAGAACAAACATTACTGTCACTTTAAATGTTAAAGTGCAATTTTTTTTAAAAACTGACTCACATTTGAGCAGTTAATGACAAGTAACACATAAACATTAGTGTTTCTATAAGTGTTCCTCTTTATTTTGATGAGGAAATAAAAGGTTGAATATATACAAGAGGAACCGCAGGGCACTGCATGTGTGTTTCAGAATGTTATGATCACTGTCATAAACCACCTGACTTACATATAGAAGAAGAATTAATAAATTCTTAACCCTTTGTTAATAAAAATAAACATAGAACAAACGTTACTGTCACTTTAAATGTTAAAGTGCAACTTTTTTTTTTTTTAAACTGACTCACATTTGTGCAGTTAATGACAAGTAACACATAACAAACATTAGTTTTTCTATAAGTGTTCCAGAGTAACCCTCCTTATTTTGATGAGAAAATAAAAGCTTGAATATATACAAGAGGAACTCTGCAAAAGTTCCTCTATACCACAGCTTGCATCTAGCTGAGGAGCCAGACAGTCTCTGTACTGATGCTGTTTCATCGATTATACATATCTTTTGCACATTATCAGCACAAACATACATTTGTACTATCACTGAGCAGCCCTGATTTATATTTCAGCCACTGTTCATCCTTAATGCAACCGTAGTGCTGTTCGTAAACGCAAGCACTCAGACACACAATGCTCTGTTCCTTCCTCAACCTGAAGTGTTAAGAAGGAGGAGGCATCTGTAAAGTGTTACTCTAATACAAAGTCCTCCGTTTCTGAATTCCTCCGCTTCTGACAACCGGAAGCTCTAGGAAAGGAGATACGCACTACAATGGCGCCATTCATAAGCTCCGCCCCTCGTGGGCGTTTGATAAGCCATACCGGTCACCATTGAAATTTCCAAATAACAGCAGCCCCTAGGAAGGTAGTTGCACACAACAATAGCGCCAATCACAAGCTCCGCCCCTCATGGGCATTTGATAAGTCTTCTCACGGTCGCCATAGAAATCCAAGTAACGGCACCGGGAGCAAACAAATAGACCACTTCCCAGCTGCCCTAAATTGTTATTTATACTTAGCACTCAGCCTCAATAACAGTATCTCTTGATCTGGCATTTCAATAGTGCTAATAAAGTACATATGATCTCCTGGTCGCCATAGAAGGCACCGGGAGCAAAAGGACAAATTGTACTGCTTAGCCTGTTAACAGGCAAACACGCACACTGAGCAAGCGAACAGACCTAACAGCTGCAGTCTAAATAGCTGTGTAGTCCTATCTGACAGAGAAACCCCCTTAGAGCCACACTTCATGATAAGATCTCCCGGTCGGTGCCACACTTCCCGGTCGGTGCCATTATTAGAAGAGACCGTCAGGAGACACATGGTCCCGCATTCAAACTGCCAAAATGTCTCCTAAGAAAAGGAGAATCTAAGTCCAAGGACAATGAGGTCTAAATTAATAAAGTGCCCAAACTTTTTCTGAGATCCTCTACCCCCTGAAAGAAAGTCAGCACTTACCTCATCTTCTGCCTGGCAGCAAGGCAGTCCCCAGGCTTAGGAGGTCCTCTCCCTCCCATGGCCCTGGAAATAAAAGAAAGTTCTGAGTAAAAGTCCCTCAGTTTTTCTGGGTTAGGGCAGCATCAGTATGGGAGGCGCAGTGACAATTATGTCCCACAAGTTCCCATTGTTCTAAAGCCACCAAATGCTCTACTGTAGAGACTGATCTGGTCTAGGCTACACCCTAGAGCAAAATAGCACACTTTACAAAATAATAAACTCTTGATTGAAGAATCTATAACTAACACCTCACTTTACCTCTTCCTATCACTAACACAGGCAAAGAGAATGACTAGAGTGGGAGGGAAGGAAGGAGCTATATATAGCAGCTCTGCAGGGGTGCTCTGCCTCCTCCTGCTGGCCAGGAGGTGAATATCCAACAAGTAAGGATGAAATCCGTGGACTCATCGTATCTTAAAAAAGAAACGCAGCAATACCCTAAATTCTGATCACAGACAAAAGGGTACCCAGAAACTTTTTGAATATTCTTGGAGCTGTAGCCAGACCAAATGGTAGAGCAACAAACTGAAAATGCCTGTCCAGAAAGTCAACTCTCAGAAACTGGAAATGTTCTCTGTGAATTGGAACATGAAGGTGTGCATTGTTTAAATTTATTGTGGACATAAACTGATCTTGCTGAACAAAAGGCAGAATAGTTTCCATTTCGATAGACATTTTCTCTCTAATGTGTATTTAAAAGAAGCACTGTCTTCCAAAGGAATAGCAGTACATTTAGCCAGAGTGGAAATGGCCCCATCCACCATGGAACCAGTTTCCCATAAATCAACATTAGCAGTAGGTAAAGGATATAACTTTTTAAACCTTGCAGGAGGAGTAAATAAATTACCTGGCTTAGACCATTCCCTAGAAATTATGTCAGAGACAGCATCAGGAATAGGGAAAACCTCATGGAGATTAACAACATTCTTAAAAACTGAATTCAAAGGATTACAAGGCTTATCATCAGAAACTTTAGGATCTTTAACCCCTAAAGTAATTAAGACCTCTTTTAAAAGAGAACAAACATGTTCGACTTAAAAAAAGAAAAAGAGGAAATATCAGTTTCAACATCAGTTGAAGATTCCTCATCACGAAAGGAAACTTTACCAACTTTACCATCTGAAGACATAACAGTATCCATGGTTTCAGGGCACATAGAACTTGTAGAAGGTAAAAACTGAACTGATCTTTTACACTTGTTTGAAGGCGAGAGAGCAGCCAGCGCCTTGGAAACTGCAGCCTTGATAACATTTTTCACAGTAGGTGAAACATTATTAATATTCTCCTGTAATGAACAAACAGAAGAAAGAAACAACATTAGGTCTGATTGCATTAATAATTCTAAACATGTCACATAAACAAGCTGGAGATGGAACCTCATCTTTTTTACAATAAGCACACCTAATAATGGTAGAAAGGTGTTCAAGGGACTCCGTTTTTCAGGTAGATTTAGGGACAGAATCAGTCTGTTCCATTATAGCAGATGACAAAGCAATGCAATAAACACTATAACCCTCTTAAAAAGCTCTTGAGGAATGGAAATACCCCCTCCTAAGTAGCTTTTTAAATAAACGCACATGTATAATGCTTGCCAAGCTGATCTGCAAAACAAAGCAGGAGAAATTAATATTACATCTGAAGGGCAGAGAACACTCATCAGAATTAGGAAAATGTGCATGAAAAAAACCCAAACAGCTTTATTTGCTTTAATGCGCCAAACCAAGATGTATGTATAATTGAGGATGGATTTGCTCTAACTTGGCATGTGTAAACCAGTCAAAGCACGAAAGTAACTATAATAAAATTAAAGGAATGTGTGCTGAGAAGCGTTAACCCGACGCGTGTAAACCGAAAGGCTCAAGCACAAAATTCAAACTAAGCACAACAAAAAAAGCTGACGCGTGCAAAACAGCAAGGGGACTAATGTAAAGAGTGTCTAAATGTTAATAAAATATACTTACCAAATAGATACTTGCCCACCAGCAAACAAGCAGCTGACAGTCAAACCAGTACTGAAACATATCAGCAGAGGTTATTAAATAGGAGTATATTGTGTCTATAAAGGGAGGCAAAGTTCCTGCGAACAATTATGGAAGGTTTATGAAATATTTCCCATAAGGAGAAAAAAGAATCACAAACCGTACCCCATATACATCTTCTGACAAGCACTGTACGCTGAGAGGAAACAGGGTCTCAATATAAATTTAAAACCCCTTTCTCTGAAGAATCAAACGCACATCTTCATTCTTCAACCACCTCCAGCGGAGGCAAAGTAAAAACTCAGGTATGTGTGATGTGGGAGGGGTTTATAGGGCTCTTGGGGTTTGGGAATCTTTGAATCCTTCTAGTGGTAGAGAAGAGTAATTCTAAGGAGTAATGGATCATGGACTCTCAACACCCAGATAGAGCATACACTTTTACTTAATTATATTATCAAATTGACTTTGTTCACTTGGTTTCTTTTGTTAAAGAGGATACCTAAATATGTGCGCGTGTGTATTGAAAACTATAGGTTAACAGTGCTTTATATTATTTTAAATACTACAGCCATATAGTACTCAAGACGTGCATGCTCCTGATCCTACCTAGGTATGCTTCTGAGCAAAGTATACCAATGGAACAAAGTAAATTTGATAATAGAGGTAATATTAAATGCTCTTTCTGGATCATAAAAGTTTCATTTTGACTTTCATGTCTCTATAAACATTTAATTGATGTCCATTTAAGGATCATTATCTTTCAGTCAGCACAGCATATGTAAATTGTGAGAGAGGTATGAGGTTATACAAAACCAAATATGCCATATAAGGGAGAAACATCTCTAATCTAATTAGTAGACTCATACTGTTTTTAATCTTGTAAAAAATGATGCTGATTAGGAGGATTGCAATACTGAGTTACTGCTTGCCAAGTCTGTCATATATGAACACAGAGTACCAAGTATAAACCATAGCTTTATAGCAGAGACACACTCATATCACCAAGTACTATTATAAGCACTCTGATTCTTCACAGTACAGAATGAATGGTGTATATTACCTAAAAATGAAGATTACTGATCAGACTGCAGTGGAAAATACTGTTTCGCAATTGATTCTGCTTTAAATTTAAATATCTTTTACTTAACTTTTTTTCAGGCAGAAAATATTTTCAACACATTCAAATGATACTCTTTCATATATGAATGATCATTTATTTGGACATGCCAAAAAACCCATCTGTAATGACACAGTGCACTTAGCTATGTCTAAAATAAGTCGGACATGCTCAGTAGTGTTTTCCTATAGCTTCTATGAACCAAGATGGCAGTTGTTCCTGTGTATCATTTTTCTGTTCCCAGAGGGCAGGTGCTGTGTCAATTAAAATGTGATTTTTAACAGGAACTTACACATGAAGCCCAGCTGTCACCTATAGACATCTAATAAAAATTTAATTTATTCCCTTCAATTTAAAGATCCTGACTGTAACCCTGGGTACACATTGTAATTAACTTTTAGCACAGAACTACTATTGGTGCTAAAGTTGTCTTCTATCAAACAGTAGGGTATTTACATTTTATGCTGCCTTAGGCACTGAGAATCTTCTTCTACCTGAACCCTCATCTCCAACAATTTTAGCTCATATTTGCCCCATATGTCACTCATAAACCGAGCCAGGGAAGCATTGAGGGGATATGCACCCCTGTTACACAACTGCAGATCATCGATTTGTAATAAGGTTAATAAAACATTTGTACATGTAATATGCCATTTCTCTTTCCCTTAAAGGACCAGTCAACACAGTAGATTTCCATAATCAACAAATGCAAGATAACAAGGCAATGCAAAAGCACTTAGTCTGAACTTCAAATGAGTAGTGGATTTTTTTTTTCTGACAATTTTAAAAGTTATGTCTTTTTCCACTCCCACTGCACCATGTGACAGCCATAAGCCAATCACAAATGCATACACGTACCATGTGACAGCAATCAGCCATTCACAAATGCATACACGTTCTCTACCCCCTATATCAAGCTGCCCAAGACACAAGTTTAGTTTAGAATACACCCTTGGACCTAACACTGGTAGGTAGATCGCACGATCAGCCTTCTAATTGACTGTAGTGTTCCGTTTTTTGTTGTTGTTTTTTTTAAGAGGAATGGAACATAAGGTTAAAGGGAGGGGTTGTTTAGTTAAAAATTAAGTTAACAGACTTTGTTCTTGCTGGAAATTAAAGGTATTGGATTTTAGTTTTCAATGGACCAGTTTTTTTTTTTAAATTTAGAGCTTTCTTTGTTAGATTGCAAAATGAAACATTTTATATTATACAGTAAACAACTTTGTTATATGTTTTCATTATTTTGCCTGCTTTTACTGTAATTTTAGTCTGATAGAAATAAATTGGAAAGTTATTTAAAATTGCATGTTCTATTATCTATTTTGCCTCATTATATTGCTATCCTTTGTTGAAAAGCATATCTAGATATGCTCTGAGCTAGCTGATTGGTAGCTGATCTTGTTTGTCCATTTTCATTGGCTTACTAATGTGTTCAACTAACTCCCAGGAGTGCACTGCTGCTTCTTCAATAATATATTCCAAGAGAATGAAGCAAAATTAATAACAGAAGTAAATTGGAAAGTTGTTTAAAAATGTATAATATATCTGAATCATGAAAGAAAAATGTTGTGTTTCCCGTCCCTTTAAGCACCAAACAAGGTGTGTGAAAAGAAAATGTATGCTTACCCGATAAATATATTTCTTTTTTGACACGATGAGTCCACTGATCATAATTAGTTTAATTACTAATAGGATATTCACCTCCTGGTCAGCAGGAGGCAGCAAAGAGCACCCCAGCAAAGCTGTTATATATCACCTCCCTTCACTCCCAAACCAGTCATTCAACCAAAGTCAAGGAGAGAAAGGAAGTAACAAGGTGCAGAGGTGTCTGAAGTTTATAAACCCAACAACCTGTCTCTTACAAAAAACTGGGCGGGCCGTGGACTCATCGTGTCAAAAAAGAAATAAATTTATCAGGTAAGCATAAATTTTCTTTTCTTTTTAATGACATGATGAGTCCACGGATTATCTTAATTACTAATGGGAATCATACCCAAGCTAGAGTACACAGATGATACGGGAGGGACAAGACAGGGAACCTAAATGGAAGGCACCACTGCTTGAAGGACCTTTCTCCCAAAAGCGGCCTCAGCCAAGGCAAAAGTGTCAAATTTGTAGAATTTTGAAAAAGTGTGAAGAGAGGACCAAGTTGCAGCCTTGCAAATCTGTTCCACAGAAGCTTCATTTTTGAATGCCCATGAGTAAGCAACAGCCCTTGTGGAATGAGCAAAACGTATGATACTCTTTAGCCAAAAAGAAAAGAAGTAGCCGTAGCTTTCTGTCCCTTACGTTTCCCTGAGAAAACTACAAACAAAGCAGAAGACTGACGAAAATCCTTAGTCGCCTGCAGGTAAAACTTTAAAGTACGAGCCACGTCCAAATTGTGCAGAAGCCGTTCCTTCTGAGAAGTAGGATTAGGACACAAAGGAGAAACAACAATCTTCTGATTAACGTTACGATCAGAAACTACTTTAGGAAGAAATCCTACTTTAGTACGTAGAACTACCTTGTCAGAATGAAAAATAAGGTAAGGGGACTCATACTGCAATGCCGAGAGCTCTGACACTCTGCCAGCAGAAGAAATAGCAACAAGAAATAACTTTCCAAGATAACAACTTAATATATAAGGAATGCATAGGCTCAAATGGAGCCCCTTGAAGAACTTTCCATGGAGGAGTAACTGGTTTGAGCACAGGTCTGATCCTGACCAAGGCCTGACAAAATGATTGTACATCTGGAACCTCTGCCAGACGTTTGTGTAACAAAATAGATAAGGCAGAGATTTGACCCTTTAGGGAACTTGTCGATAATCCTTTCTCCAAACCCTCTTAGAGAAAAGACAAAATTCTCAGAATCCTAACTCTACTCTATGAGAAACCCTTGGATTCACACCAGTAGAGATATATACGCCATATCTTATGGTAAATCCTTCTAGTTACAGGCTTACGAGCCTAAATCATGGTCTCTATGACCGAGACAGAAAAACCACGCTTGTATAAAATTAAGCGTTCAATCTCCAAGCAGTCCGCTTCAGAGAAACTAGATTTGGGTGAAGAAAGGGCCCCTGTATTAGAAGGTCCTTTCTCAACGGAAGTCTGCAAGGTGGCAGAGATGCCATGTCCACCAGATCTGCATACCAAATCCTGCGAGGCCAAGCCGGTGCTATGAGGATCACCGATGCCCTCTCCTGCTTGATTTGAGCAATGACCCGAGGAAGAAGAGCAAACTGAGGAAATAGGTATGCTTGACTAAAGGTCCAAGCGACCGCCAGAGCATCTATCAGCTCCACCTGGGGGTCCCTTCACCTCGACCTGTATCTCGGGAGCTTGGCATTCTGTTGGGATGCCATGAGATCCAATTCCGGCTGACCCCACTTGAGAATCAGGTTGGAGAACACTTCCGGATGGAGTTCCCACTCCCCTGGATGAAAGGTCTGCCTGCTCAGGAAATCCGCCTCCCAGTTGTCCACCCCTGGGATGTGGATCACCGACAGACAGCAAGAGTATTATTTTGGCTACCTCGGTCATCGCTAAGGAGCTCCTCATTCCTCCCTGATGATTGATGTAAGCCACTGAAGTTATGTTGTCCGACTGGAACCTGATAAACCGGACCGAGGCTAACTGGGGCCAGGCCCGAAGAGCATTGAAGATGGCTCTCAGTTCCAGAATGTTTATAGGAAGAACAGACTCTGACTGAGTCCAAACTCCCTGAGCCTTTAAGGAGCCCCAGACTGCTCTCCACCCTAGAAGGCTGGCATCTGTTGTCACAATCACCCAAGATGGTCTGCAAAAGCAGGTTTCCTGGGAGAGATGATCCAGAGACAGCCACCATTGAAGAGAATCCCTTGTCTCCTGCTCCAGTAGTATTCGAGGAGACAAATCTGCATAATCTCCGTTCCATTGCCTGAGCATGCTTAACTGCAGAGGTCTGAGGTGGAACCAAGCAAACGGGATGATGTCCATTGCCGCCACCATCAGCCCGATTACCTTCATGCACTGAGCCACTGATGGCCGAGGAATGGACTGAAGGACTAGACAAATATCGATAATCTTTGATTTCCTGACTTCTGTCAGAAAAATCTTCATAGACAGGGAATCTATTACAGTTCCCAAGAAAGTTACCCTTGTATTTGGGACTAAGAAACTCTTATCCAAATTTACCTTCCACCCCTGAGATCGCAGGAAGGATAACACCATGTCCATGTGGGATCTTGCTTGTTGAAAGGATGGCGCCTGGACTAGGATGTCGTCCAGATAGGGCACCACCGCAATGCCCCGTGACTGAAGCACCGCCAACAGCGATCCCAGAACCTTTGTGAAAATTCTGGGAGCTGTGGCAAGACCGAAAGGAAGAGTCACGAACTGAAAGTGTTTGTCCAAGAAAGCAAACCTTAGGAACTTGTAATGATCCCTGTGAATAGGAACATGTAGGTACGCGTCCTTTAAATCCACTTTTGTCATAAATTGACCCTCTTGGATCAAGGGAAGAATGGAACGAATAGTTTCCATCTTGAAGGCCGGTACCCTGAGAAATGTGTTTAGACTCTTGAGATCTAAAATTGGTCTGAAGGTTCCCTCCTTTTTGGGAACCACGAACAGATTGGAATAAAACCCCCGACCCTGTTCCTGTACTGGAACGGGAATGATCACTCCCAGGGCGGAGAGGTCTCCTACACAGTGTAAGAATGCCTCTCTCTTTGTCTGGTCTGCAGATAATCTTGAAAGTAGAAACCTGCCTCTGGGAGGAAAACTTTTGAACTCTAGTTTGTATCCCTGGGACACTATTTGTATTGCTCAGGGATCCTGAACATCTCAAACCCAAGCCTGAGCGAAGAAGGAAAGTCTGCCCCCTACCAGATCCGGTCCTGATCGGGGGCATGCCCTTCATGCTGTCTTGGATTCAATAGCATGCTTCTTGGACTGTTTTCCCTTATTTCAAGACTGATTGGGTCTCCATGCAGGTTTAGATTGTTCCTGCTTAAAGGAGGAAGAGGAAGAATTTCCCTTGAAATTTTGAAAGGAACGAAAATTACTTTGTCGTCCTTTTTGTTTGTTTCTCTTATCTTGAGGGAGAAGATGACCCTTACCTCCTGACAGGCCAGGTCCAAACAAGGTCTTCCCCTTGTAAGGAATAGCCAGAAGCTTAGACTTAGAGGAGACATCCGCGGACCAAGGTTTTAACCATAAGGCTCTGCGAGCTAGAATAGAGAAACCCGAAATCTTAGCTTCCAGCTTGATAACTTGAAGGGAAGTGTACGTAATAAATGCATTAGCTAGTTCAAGCGCCTTTATCCTATCTTGGATCTCATCCAAAAAAGTTTCTGTTCTGATAGCCTCAGACAGTGCATCAAACCAATACACTGCCGCACTTGTGATGGTAGCAATGCACACAGCTGGCTGCCATTTGAGGCCCTGGTGTACATACATCTTTTTGAGTAAACCCTCTAACTTTTTATCCATAGGATCTTTGAAGGCACAACTATCCTCTAGGGGAATAGTAGTTCTCTTAGCTAAGGTGGAAACGGCCCCTTCCACCCTGGGCACTGTCTGCCAAGCCTCCTTGATAGAGTCGGCTATGGGAAACATCTTCTTAAAAATAGGAGATGGGGAAAAGGGTATGCCCGGTCTCTCCCATTCCTTAGCAATTATCTCAGAAGCTCGGTCAGAGACCGGAAACATCTGTCGAGGAAGGAACCTCAAAATATTTGTTCAGCTTACTAGACTTCTTAGGAACAACCACTACCGTGGAGTCAGTATCGCCCAAAGTAGCTAAAAACTCCCTAAGTAACAGACGGAGGTGTTCTAGCTTAAATCTAAAAGATACAACCTCAGTATCAGCAAGAGGAATTACACTTTCCGAATCTGAAATTTCACCTTCAGATGCTACAGCAGTATCCTCCTCTTCGGGTTTCTGGAAGGGAACCTCCGAAATCGCAACAACTGCGTCTGAAACCTCGCTTACTGAATGTCTGATTTTCCTCTTGCGCTTTCCCTGCAACATTGGAAAAGCAGACAACGCATCAGAAATTGTAGAAGACATGAAAGATGTGATGTCCCTTAGAGTAACTCCAGCGGGAGCCAGAGAGGAAGCGCAGGGCACTGCTTGTGAGGGCGGTAAAATCTGGGACGCTTGGGGAGAAAGCTGCGGCATATATTGAACCTAATCAGACTCCTGGACAACATTCGCTTTAGAAAAAGTTGGCTCAGAAAAAATCTTTCCCCTATAATTTAAAGTCCTCTCAATACATGAGGGACAGAAAGGGATTGGTGGTTCCACAATGGCCTCAAAACACAAGGAGCAAGTAACATCTTGCAAGGCCCCTTTGGTCCATACTTGTTCACAATTGACCAAATATGCAATAAAATTTTTTAACCTTATTTCAAAATTTTAAAATGAAGACGTTACTGTCTCTTTAAATTTAAAACGTTAACTTTTTTACTGAATATTGTTCCAATTAGCAATTTACAAATTAAGTACAAAAAAAGCACCTCTGCACTGCAGCTACCCTGCTGAGGTGCTCCTACCTGACAGACAATCGATAATCCTTTCAGCTATCGATGCACCGTCTATCCGTTTAGCGATTCAAAAGAGCAATTTTAACTCCGATGGTAGAAACGCATGCTCTGTACGGACCATGCGCTTCTAGTCACGACCTGATGTACTCTTGTACTAATGTCTCCCGGACCGAAGCGCAACTAAAGTGGCGCGCAATTCAGAATGATCTGCCCATCGTGGGCGTTACCATGATAGCCCCGTTAGTCATTTTGTAAAAATAAAATGTTTAACCACCAGAGCCATGATAAAAACAATGCTGTCCCAATTCCTCTCCAGGAAAGTTTATAGTGTCCAGGAGAGGTTTTGGAAATTTTTGGAGTGTAGGCGCAAATGAATGCTTTTACCCCTGTCTTGATTATTCAGTATCCTTATCTAAGGGAATTGTATAAAAGATTTGACACTTGTTTAAATAACAAATATATTTATTTGAAAAATAAGAAAAAATCTCTTTAAAAATTTCAATAGGACTTTGTGACACGTGGTTTACAAGTACTGATTGAGTTTAGACAGATATGTCTTGTAACCAATATGTGAAGTCTATGGCTAGTGTTACAAGATTAATGGTATAGGTGTATAATAACAATATGTTTGGTAACGATATGTTTAGTGACAATATGTTCATATGAAATACAATGAAACAACCTGTGTGTTTGGAAAATGTTTTAAAAATAGGACTCGTTAGAGTGTTGTACCTAGTGCATTGAAAACCTAGTACACAGTCTAAAAAAGTCAAATATACAGTTTGAATGTAGAGTTTTGCTATTCCTAATATTTCTAGTGTTACTATATATATAGAAAAATATTCTTGGTGCTTGTTCCTGGTATCAACAATTATTAGCTTTCACACAAATCACTGTCATATGAGAAAGGAAAGGAAAATGTTTGAACATTTGTTGCTTAAAATCTTACAAATATTTGTTGCTTAAAATCTTACAAATATTTCATAAAACATATATTGCTAAAAATGTAAAAATGTAAAAATGTATATTTACGATTAAAAATGTATTTCTGCAATTATAAACTTGCTAATAGTCGGCCGACTAGTGTATGGCAATTTAAATTGCACAGGAATTTTTGTATTCGTTGGTAACCCAGTATCAATAGTAAAAGAAAAAGAAAAACCACCGGTGGATTTGTTGTTTAAAAGTCGTTTTCTTAAAAGCTTTTTTGGATAATTTGTGTCAGTTTATATTAGACACTCCTTTTTGCACCAGTATCCTTGAGTGTTAAACACTGTCAATATGTATTGAGATAAGAACTATATTTACCAAAGCTCTACGGTCTAAGGAAGTATTAGAGTAAGGAGCGTTAAGACTTACTGTACTCCTAACCGATTCTGGAGCCTGGTTCGAGTTGTTGCGCTCTTTTTTGCTGGAGGATGTCGAGTTCCGCTTTCGCACCAGTCTATTGTTTCAGCCAGCTATAAATTCAGAACATACAGAAAGGTCTCAGTTCCTCCCTCTCTGGAGTAGCCTGCACATAACGTGACTCCCTGTGCACTTTATGTCATTAACAGCGTGCTCACTTCTTTCTGAGTCCCCCCCAGAAAAAATAAAGTAGCGCTTACCTCTACTTCTGCCTGACAGCAAGGCAGCTCACAGGCTTGAGAGGTCCTTTCCCTCACATCGACCTGTGGAGGAAAAACTGCTGAGTAATCTTTACCTCAGACTAAAGGATATAGGGCAGCAAGAAATACATGGGAGGCACAATGAGAATTATGTCTCACAAGTTCCCATTGCTCTAAAGCCACCAATGCTCTACTGAAGAGACTGATATGGACTACGGCTACACCCTAGGACAAAGCAGCAAAATCTTGTACCACTTTAAAAATAATAAACTCTTAATTGAAGAATCAAAACACCTCACTTTACCACTTCCTTTCACTAACATAGGCAAAGAGAATGACTGGGTTGGGAGTGAAGGGAGGTGATATTTAACAGCTTTGCTGTGGTGCTCTTTGCCGCTTCCTGCTAACCAGGAGGTGAATATCTCATTAGTAATTAAGATGATCCGTGGACTCATCGTGTCATTAAAAAGAAAAATGCTTAGCAGCCAAAGGGTTAATGAATCTTCTGCTGAAGACAACTAGGGAAAGATATAAAACAAGAGTGTGCAGAAAAATGGCTGTGTAAACCATGTTATCCTTGTTTGCACATGCTCTTTTATTGTCTATTTTATATCTGACCCTAATTATTATTTATTATCAGTTATTTGTAGAGCGCAAACAGATTCCGCAGCACTATAAACATAGGCGTGGTATACAAGGTAACATTTATAGGGATCAAATGGGTAGAGAGCCCTGCCAAGAGTTGCACTGTTGTAGTCAGCTCTTATGAAGGTGATAGCAAAGGAGGAGAGGAACTGGTATTAGGAAAGGTTAGTGTAGGTTGTATGCATCCCTGAACAATAGAGTCTTTAAGGAGTGCTTAAAGCTTTCAAAACTAGGGTAGAATCGTGTGGAGGGAGGCAGAGCGTTCCACAAGAAAGGAGCCAGTCTGGAGAAGACCTGTAGACAGGAATGTTAGGAGGTAACAAGAGAAGGAGGTTGTGAGCAGAGCGAAGGGGACAGGAGGGAGAGTATCTGAAGACAAGGTCTTAAATATATGGGGGAGGCAGTGCAGTTGGGGGCCTTGTATGTCAGTCAGAATTTTGTGTTTAATCCTTGAGGAAAGAGGAAGCCAGTGAAGGAATTGGCAGAGAGGTGCAGCAGATGAAGAGCGATGTGTAAGGAAGATGTGCCTGGCAGAGGCATTAATTATGGTTTGTAAAGGAGCTAGGCAGCAGCTAGGGAGACCAGAGAGTATGGAATTGCAGTAGTTGAGGCTGGAAAGGATGAGAGAGTGGATTCAAATCTTAGTTGTGTCTTGTGTAAGGAAATGTCTAATTTTAGAGATATTTTTAAAGGTGGATGCAGCAGGATTTGGCCAAGGACTGAATGTGAGTGAAAGAAAGATCTGAGTCAAGTGTGACCCTAAGACATCGGGCATGCAGGGTAGGGCTAATGATGGAGTTATCAACAGTTATAGAAAAATGGGGGGTAAATAAGGAGCTCAGTTTTGGAGAGATTTAGCTTAAGGTAGTGAGAGGACATCCAGGATGAGATATGAGACAGTTAGCGATATGGGTTGCAGGAAGGAGATAGGTCTGGTGCAGAGAGGTAGATTTGGGTGTCATCTGCATAATTATTAAGGAACCTAATGACGACGTGTAGATTGAGAAAAGAAGGGAACCGAAGAAAGAGCCTTGCGGTACCCCAGCAAAAAGGGGCAACGGGGCAGAGGATACCCCAGAGAAGGCTACACTAAAGGTACAGTTAGACAGGTAGGAAGAGAACCATAAGAGGGTTGTGTCGCAAATGCCGAAGGATTGGAGGGTTTGGAGCAAGAGAGGGTCAACCGTATTAAAGGCTGCAGACAGATCAAGGGAGGATAAGCAGAGAGAAATGGACTTTCAATTTTGCAGTAAGTAGGTCGTTGGTAAACTTAAAGGGATACTAAACCCAATTTTTTTTTCTTTTGTGATTCAGATAGAGCATGCAATTTTAAGCAACTTTCTAATTTACTCCTATTATCACTTTTTCTTCATTCTCTTGCTATCTTTATTTAAAAAGCAGGAATGCAAGGCTTAGAAGCCAACCCATTTTTCGGTTCAGCACCGTAGATTGCGCTTGCTTATCCAGATTGCAGTGGGTCAAGTAGGGAGTTTAATGAAAGGAAATGGGATAGGCGTGCATGTAGTAGCTTTTCAAGAAGCTTTGAGGCAAGAGGGAGTAGGGAAATAGGGCGGTAGTTAGATGGGGAGGTTGGATCGAGAGAAGGTTTTTTTGAATATAGGTGTGACCACAGTGCGTGTTTTAGAGATAAGGGAAATATAATGGTGCTGAGGGAGAGGTTAAAATGTGTGCGAGTATAGGGGTAAGGGTAGATCTCATCAACAGAAGAGATACATAAGGGGAAACATAGGTTTCAACAGGACAGCGTCAATTACTTTATAGAAACTAAAGCACATTATAAAAACTAAACCTTTACACTTGTATTTTCAATAGTTTATGAATATAATTTTAATGAAATACATTTACATACTATTATCATTATATCTAGCATTTATTTACTGTCTCCCTTTAATAGCTTTATTTTATTTTGAATAGATGACATTTTAAAATTTGCCATTTAAGGAAACAGCTCTGGTGACTAAACTAAAGTTTTCATTTAGGTGAAACTTGAAGATCCTGATGGAGTTTTAGAACAAGTTCAGACATCATATCTCAATCAAAAATGAGCTTCTCTACAGATGATGCTTATGAACTGAAGTCATATCAAGGCAACTGTCGCAACAGACAAACGACACATTTTTTAAAAACTAAAAAAAAGACAAAAACACACAGTGCAATGTATATAATAAAAATGCATTTATTCTAGTGTGGAATATGTTTACAGAACTCACTTTTCATACAATTTCAAATATTACTGTAAGTCTGCAGAAATATAATTTATTTTTTGCACAACAGGACAAGACATTTTTCAATACAGTGCTGATATACAGTATCTATGAACCTTCCAGGAAACGAACTGTTGAATACCCTGTTCGGATTTATTTTCAAACAAAAGTATTTATCCTTGTTTGGCAACTCAGGCTTAGCTTCCATTGAGTTTGTAAAGTTTGGAAACTGGTGGTAACATAAAAATTCTCCACAGACTTTAATGGAGATAAATGTTTTTATCACCAGTTTCCAAACTTTACCACCTCAATGGAAACGAGTCCTTAGTGTCTATAAGCATTTACTCCATATTACTAATAGTTTTGCTTTTTGCTACCAAAAAAAGAAAGAAAAAAAGGCTACAATGCAGTGAGCCCAAATTTGTTATTGCACATTGTATTTATTATATTCTTTATAATCATGATGTTACTGACAAGCTTGGCTGCAACCTATGAAGACCATTTTCAGGAGACAGCTTAAAGTGATAGTAAATCCTAGAGTTTCTGAAATGCTAGGATTTACCAGTGCAACAAATAAAGGGGACTTTCAGTCATGAAGTAGAAAATATCCAAATGTTAATTACAGACTCAATGACACTTTACTGACTGTTACAGACGAGGAACAGGACTTGGGAATTATTATTTCAGATGATTTAAAACTTAGTAAACAATGTAGTAATGCAGCGAGTAAGGCTAGCAGAATGCTTGGATGTATTGGTAGAGGTATTTGCAGCAGAAGTAGTAAGGTTCTTATGCCACTTTATAGATCATTAGTTAGGCCTCATCTTGCGTATTGTGTGCAGTTCTGGAGGCCATATCTTCAGAAGGATATTAACAAACTTGAATCTGTGCAAAGGAGGGCTACCAAAATGGTACATGGTCTAAAAAATAAAACTTACCAGGATAGGCTCAATGACCTAAATATGTATAGCTTAGAGGAGAGAAGGGAAAGAGGTGATATGATAGCAACTTTCAAGTACATTAAAGGGTTTAGTAAAACTGAGGCTGTGGGTATTTTACATAAAATGGAAAATTCAAGAACAAGGGGTCATGAGCTCAAGCTAAAGGGTAGTAGATTCAGGAGTAATTTGAGGAAGCACTTCTTTACAGAAAGAGTGATTGATTTATGGAATAAACTTCCTCAAGAGGTAGAGCAACAAACACTGTGGGGGACTTTAAAAATGCATGGGACAAGCATAGGGCTATCCTACAAACTAGATAAGTTTATACTGTTAGGTAAGGTCGGGCAGACTTGCTGGGCCTATGGCTCTTATCTGCCGTCAATATCTATGTTTCTATGCTGAAAGTTCCTTTATTTGTCTGCAGCGTTCACCGCCCACTGGCATTATGCTGGATAGCTAGCACGCTATTGGCTAAAATCAACTCAGTGATAAAGAGTTCTGCCGTGGGCTGCCTGAGGCACTCTGTTTGGTGAACGCTACAGACAAAGAAACTTCCAGCATGAAGTATTATATACTTAATGACTTAAAGTCCCCTTTATTTGTTGCATTGGTAAATCCTAGCGTTTCAGAAACGCTAGGATTTACGATCACTTTAATCATTTGGGTTGGACATCCTGTGACTGTCTGCTCGGACACAATCAAATTATAGTTTGTTGGATGAGTGGAGGTGTTCAAAATGTGGCATGCACTCAGGGAAAACAAGTTTAATTTAGAAACTTTATTCTGCTTTAATAAATAGAATTATGTCAAATATTTAGCAAATTAAAAATGTTGCATACTTCAGTTTAAGCCACTTAAAGGCTTACTCAGACAAGATTTTAATGCAGAGTACATTTACTCCCTCTAATAAGTCTTTGCAGAATGCAACCAAGCTCTAACAACGATGCCAAGCTTTAAACAGAGAGAGATAAAAAAAAAAAAAAAGTGAACGAATACAATCCTCTACAAAATATTTAAAATCTCCTTGACTTGATTAAATCATGTACAGATAGCCCTAGGTACACACTTCACATCAGGGTTCTGTTCTTGAAGGAATAGTTGTATTAAAAAAAAACAAAAAAACCTGTGCAAAACTAATCCAATTATATAATTTCAATGGGAAGTAAATGAGTTTGGTTCCAGGACTCTCTCAAAATTACATTAATATTGTAATATTATATCTTAATATATAATGTGTTATATAATATTAGGACATTTACTTCCTGTTAGGTTCAATTTAAAAAAAAGACCAGCATTAAAAATTATTACGGCTCTTTTACAGTTTACAAACTAATCATGTGCTGTACACAGTATTACAGTGCTGTGCTATAAATGCAGGCGGCAAAAACTCTTCAATTGATTTCAGCTAAGGGGCCTGTGGAAAAACGTCCTCAATAGTGGTCACGTGATCATTAGGAACAAATTTAATCAAATCTCATGAGATTACAGTAAAAGAGTTCATGACCTTAGCACTGCTGATGCTGATTGGCTGCTGTTCATTTCTTCATTTTTTTTTACCTGCAGTTGGGAGCAGGTGAAGTATAACTTCTTACACAGAACTTACTCTGCTGAGCTGAGGAGATTGTGAGGTAAAATATCTTCCTTTTTTACATAGAGATGCTCAGGTGATATTTTCCTGTCAGCTTTAACAGTTATACTGCATCAGTTTCAAGTGATTTAGCATATGAGTATTATGTCCCTTTAACATATACTTTTAAAGGAAACCCCTCCAAATGCAGGGGATACCATTTATTATATTATACAGGTTTTAAAACAAATAAGATTTTTTTTTTTTGGGGGGGGGGGGGGGACAGTCAGATCATAGCATTTTGCAAAATAGTTAAGTTATTACAAGGGTTTAGACAAAGTGCACAAAAAAACAAATAAACAAACAAAACAAAATCTCAAACACACATTGCATCAATATATACCTGCAAAACAGAATGATTGTTAGAAGATCTTACTAGAATCCATCAGTAAAGGGGTCACATTAAAATATACAGACATGTTCCCTTTGTTAATCAAAAACGTTGTTTTTTAAGTTAGACAATACAAAACAGAGTCATTATAAAATCAGGAGAAGACGGTTAATGTTGGGTATTTATTGAAACAGTTCTATGCACCTCACAGTTTTTAGTAAATTTTCTGCTTAATAAAAAAGCACATCAAGTATGGTTAAGACCTTTTTTGAGCAAAACACCCAAACCGTCATAGCAAACAATAAAATATTGTGGAGTTTGACTATAATTAAAGAAAAAGGGGAATAATAAAATATTTGGACAGTCTTTTAAAGTGAGCATTATAGTGCCCCCCCCCCAAAAAAAAGCATAGTTTTCTTTTCCTGATCTCCCAGATGCTTCAGATAAGGCAATGTACAAAGATGTCTGCTTTTGGTTTGGAGGTAATTGATTAATGTTCACAGATACATTTGAAGCTGCCCAGGAGACAGGAAGAAGTTTTATAAAGAAGGTGCCAACCAGAAAAATCATATACCCATCAAATAATGAAAAAGTGCTCATTTTAAAAGTACTCCCATTTAAAAATGTTGTCACTAGTAAAAAATGTAAAATCTACAAGTTTAGCAAAACAAAAATTCTGCATTGATTTTACTTCCATGCATGTACACTATTGGCCGAGCAAGCTTCTGGGTAGAAAGAGTGCATGATACCTATGGACATATTGCTAGTTGACCAAACAGGAAAAGGGGGAGTCTTAAGAAGCACATCTGACAGGAGGACTATGTAGGGGGTTATCTAGCAGGTCTAAAGTATATGCAACACGATTTAACAGCATCTAAAGAGACAATCGGGAGGACCTAAATGAGGTACTAAAGCAGTGTATTCAGGTGTGTTCTACTGATTTCAGAAGCCTAAAGAAATGTCTCTGGTTAACTGAGAAACTCATTTAATTAGGAGGGTAATAGTTGTGTAAAGCACCTCTGGATTTGTTTTAATAAATTTACAGGTTTTACTTTAAAGGGACAGTCTACTCCAGAATTGTAATAGTTTAAAAAGATAGATAATCCCTTTATTACCTATTCCCTAGTTTTGCATTATATTACTATACTTGTTACCTCTCTGTGGTTGCCTTGTATCTAAGCCTCTGCAGAGTACCCCCATATTTAAGTTCTTTTGACAGACTTGTATTTTAGCCAATCAGGGCTGACTCATAGTTAAATCCACATGAGTAAGCACAGAGTTTCAATATGGCACAAACAAACTAGTACGGACTAGCTGTGAAAACTGTCAAAATGCACTGAGATAAGAAGTGGCCTTCAAAGGCTTAGAAATTGGCATATGAGTCTGCCTAGGTTCAGCTTTCAACAAGGAAAACCAAGAGAACAAATCAAATGGGATGATAAAAGTTAATTGGAAAGTTGTTTAAAAATGGAATGCCCTATCTGAATCATGAAAGTTTTATTTTGACTGGACTGTCCCTATAAGTCTTTTATTGAGCTACTGACCAGTTTCACTGCTGGGGAACAAATTGTGAGAACACCTGTCTGTCAGCATAAAGGAGTACTGCAACTTTTGTGAGTGGGCATTTTACTGGACTCTGTTTATGGTTTACAGAGAAATAATTTGCTCCACTTTTTTTTTTAAAGAAACATTAGGATACGTGCTGCCTATTGAAGATTATGTTTAGACTAACTGATATAATAGATCCACATGCTTGGAACTAAATATAATATCCTGAAGGTTTTGAATTTACTTTGGGTATCCTCTACAGAACCCTTTTTTTACATCTTTTTTAAATCCATGATTTAATTATTTTCTTTCTTTTTATATATATATATATCTCACAAACAAGGTTTTGTTTTAACTATGATGCTCACTTAAATATTAACTGTATCCCTTGAACCATTTCTACTAACACATATTTGTTGTCTTTGCTATGTGAAAAGAGCATGGTAATATTGTAAATTGGTATTTTATACACTGAAAATCGATACAAATTTGGTACTTATAAAATATTTTGTAATGGCAAAACTATCAGTGCACTAAAATGATGCACTGAAGGCACTTGCAGCAATAAGGTTGACGTTCCAAATGAAAAAGATCTATAAAAATGTGTGATTTACAAAAGCTGAGAAAATAAACACTTCTTTATGCACATATATACACAAACACACACACACTAATATTTAAAACTCAAAAGCAATCCAGTGAATCAAAAAGGTAAGTGATGCATGCATTTGAATTACACTTAAATCCTTTGCATGCTACTTAAAAGTCTGACCTGCAGTGACATGCAAAACAATAAATTGCTTGCCCTTATGGAAGAGGCAAACATTACAGAAGCAGGATTATACTTTGTGTGGCTACATAAAAATTAGCTGCATGTGCTTGAATATTGAGTACTCATTTCCAGACTTCTGTCTACTTCAAGATTGGTCCACGACTTGTCTTTTCTAAACTGAAGTTTGGCACATACAGTGTAAGCCTTGGCAAGCACCTTTATAGGGGTACGTTCTTTAGTAAAGAGCAGACTCTTTGGTGGACTGGAAGTATAGAAAGATACTTTCTCCTTTAGACACAACGCAGCATGCTGAGGGCCAGTAGCAAAATCCCTAGTATTACAATCTGCTTAATATTTTACAGTGGTAACAGTGCATGTTGTATTTCAAAAGGAACTACACAGTACGGAAACGTCAATCCGACAGTTTATGAACTGTATTCAATATAACAAAACATACATTAACCCCTTTAAAAGGTATATTAAAGGACATAAAACACGTTGGGATAGCGACAAATTATAATAATATGTACTTTAATTACTTTACCTGCAAATTTATACTGCAGTGCCTCGCCATTAACCTTTCTTTTAAGTTACAGAATTGTACAGCTCTAACTCCCCCCACACAATTCCTTTTATGGCTGTATCTATATCCACCTTTGTGTGGTAGAATACAAGACTTTAACACTCATCTGCTGTAGCATACCTAGAAGCAACTAAGCTGCTGTGAACTCAGTTGAAATATGATGCCTGTGTTACTGAAGCTAAACACTGATAAGGGGTGGTGGATCAGACTACTGCAGACAGCATGGCTATGTAACCGATTTTGAAAATTATTTTAAAATACTTGTCAGCAATTTTTAAACATTTTTTTAATGCAAACTATTTTAACTTAATTAGCCCTTTTAGGATATGCACATATCTCAACATGTTTTATGGCACTTTAATATTTATGCATAATGACCAGGATGATATTGTCCAGAGTCTCCTCTATGGTCTAACTGATTCTGAAGTTGAGCAAGCTCTGAAAGTTCAGTTAAATCCTTCAGCTGCCGGTCTGTTTTATGGCTAACTAATGATCTGTAGAAATGAACAGTAAAAATGATAAAAATTACTCCAAATGGGACCATGATGGACGTTGATGCAATCGCAGCTGCCTTTCCTGGGCTGATGGAAGAATCGTTTACAGAGGATTTTGGACTGTTCACTGGGAGAAATTTTACCCAACACAGCAATACAACCTCTGCCAGGAACAGGAGAGTGCCAATGACTGTGGAGAAGGCCCAGGCTAGTTCAATATGCCGATGCATCCGCTCATGTGGGGATTCTTTGACAGAGTTGAGATTATGGACATTGCTAACAGCTTCGATATGGGGAAGAATACACGTGCTTATCATGAGCGCGAAGAGATGAACAGCGACCAACACCGTTGTGCATGCACTAAAGGCAATCAACAGACCGGTTGGATAGGCATATTCTCCATCTAGCTGAACTTCCACCATTGCAACCTGTAAAAAGAGACAAAAAAAAGACAAGAAGTTACTTCAAAAGTCGGTAATCGCTCTAATTCCAAAATATATACATTTAACTGCTAGCACGGCTATTGACTAAGAGGTGGAAGCGTCACCTCATTAAACGCGTTCAGCTCGGCATAAACTGGCTGCAAATAAAGGTACTTTCAACAGGTTTTTTTTTTTTTATACTTCATGACTTAAAGTTTAGACTTGGCTAATATGTCATTCTATAGCAAGACAACAGATATGTCTTGTAATTACAAGGTGTTTATTGACCCTTTAAGTTTACAGTAATGCCAAAGTTTAAATTCTCATCAGATAAGAAATGCAGGAAAAGTAATTGGTTCTGCAGGTTTTATGGGACCTTAAAAATATAAAAGGGACATTGTACACTAGATTTTTCTTTAAATAAATGTTTTGTAGATGCTCCACTTATGTAGCCTATATGGGAGTGTTTTTGTAACAAAATATAGTTTTGTTTATTTTTACATAACGTGCTGATTTTCAGACTCCTAATCAAGTCACAAAGTTTTAGATGTATACTGATGTCTACATATTCCTGCTGGCTCCTGTTTCTCAAATGGGTCTTTTCTTTTACAAGATATGACGAGTCCACGGATTTCATCCTTACTTATGGGATATCGCCTCCTGGTAAGCAGGAGGAGGCAAAGAGCTCCAAAGCAGAGCTGCATAAATAGCTCCTCCCTTCCCCCCCAACCCAGTCATTCTCTTTGCCTGTGTTAGTGATAGGAGTGAGGTAAAGTGAGGTGTTAGTTTAGATTCTTCAATCAAGAGTTTATTATTTTTAAATGGTGCCAAAGTGTACTATTTTTATATGGAGCAGCCTCTGAAGTTTATAACCTTATGGTTTTGGGAACTGGTGAAGTTTTACCTGCACTGCGCCTCCCACATTTATGCTGCTCTTCTGTGATGGCTTTAGAGAAGTTTAACTAAGGCCCTTCTGTCTGCACAGGACCTCAGGAGGAAGAGTGGACCCCCTGATACTGTGAGTTTTTCATGCTGTTCCTCAGCATGGAGGTAAGTGCAGACTTTATGTTTCTGGGGCCCTGCAGCATATCTCAGAACCGACTGTACTCTACGTTTTGATACTATGGGCTTATAGGCTTTATGGCAGTATGCAGATTCTCACTGAGGTCACAGAGAAGGAGAACAGACATATTGTCTTCTTTTTTCCCCAGACACTCTAACTTTTGAAACAAACACATATGGGTTAGAAGTGCTGGAATAAATAGTATGGTGGCTTGACGTTAATATGGGCAACTCTCTCTATTTCTTTATTGAACTACAGAGCTGGCTGACGCTGGGTTATTCAGGAGGGATAAGAAGGTTTTTGATATCCCTTTAATAAGACTGCGGTTAATGGCGGTACTTGTTTGTGTAAAAATCCATTCCACAGAGGACAGATGTTATGTTCCGCACACAATGGGCGGAGCTTGGTGTTTGCGCGCTTTTGCGCAGTTTCCTCTATCCGGGTTCCGACATAACAGCGCTGCCTCTCAGTTCCTAGGTCCGCTTGTTACTTATCCTCACAAGCGATCTTAGGTGCTCCGGACAAGAGATTTTAGTGTTGAGAGCGTGGAGGCAGGTAGGAGCCGCAGCAGGGTGACTGTATTTTTTTCTTTTATATTCAAAGGTCATAAACGGTTTTCCTGTGTCTATCTTAAAGCTACGTTACAGGGTTAGCTATATGTAAGAAGAAGCCTATCTCTGTCTAGTTTCTTATATAAAATAAAAGAGAACGCTTTTTACAGTGGATGGCTTTTAAAGACAAAGTACTTTAAATTGGATTAGCTAGATTTTAGAGACGTAATCCAAGCCTGCCATTGCTTTTCTGTATATCATGGAGGACATGGAGCAAAGCACATGTCATATGTGTTTAGATGCCATTGTGGAACCCCCTGTTACACTTTGTCCCGCATGTATTGAAAGGGCTTTACAGTGC
This sequence comes from Bombina bombina, assembly GCF_027579735.1. NCBI lineage: Eukaryota > Metazoa > Chordata > Amphibia > Anura > Bombinatoridae > Bombina > Bombina bombina. The sequence continues at coordinate 355,641,257 of NC_069500.1, read as the reverse complement.
AAAGAAAATATATATTTTTTTAATAAAGATAGTTCTAAGGAATGTGTTCAGCCTGAGGAACTTCAGGATATGCCGCAACTTTCTTCCCAAGCGTCACAGCCTTTAAAGCCCACTCAAGCAATGCCGGTTTCTTCCACTGTGTCTGCTTCATTTACTCTGCAAGATATGGCTGCAGTTATGTCATGCACTCTTTCAGAAGTTTTATCTAAGTTACCAATTTTTCAAGGTAAACGCAGTAGGGCAGAGGCCCATGGGGTCCCTGCGACTTCTGATGGCTATCTCCGATGTACCCTCCCAGGGCTCTGATTTGGGGAGTAGGGAGGCTCTGTCTGAGGGGGAACTGTCTGACTCAGGGAGTGCTTTACCTCAGCCAGATTCGGAAGTAATGTCTTTCAAATTTGCCGCTTCCTGCTTACCAGGAAGTGAATATCTCATTAGTAATTAAGATGAACCGTGGACTGATATAAAGCAAGAGAGTGTGCAGAAAAATGGCAGTGTAAACCGTGTTATCCTTGTTTGCACATGCTCTTTTATTGTCTATTTTATATCTGACCCTAATTATTATTTATTATCAGTTATTTGTAGAGCGCAAACAGATTCCGCAGCACTATAAACATAGGCGTGGTATACAAGGTAACATTTATAGGGATCAAATGGGTAGAAGGCCCTGCCAAGAGTTGCACTGTTGTAGTCAGCTCTTATGAAGGTGATGGCAAAGGAGGAGAGGAACTGGTATTATGAAAGGTTAGTGTAGGTTGTATGCATCCCTGAACAATAGTCTTTAGGGAGTGCTTAAAGCTTTCAAAACTAGGGGAGAATCGTGTGGAGGGAGGCAGAGAGTTCCACAAGATAGGAGCCAGTCTGGAGAAGCCCTGTAGACAGGAATGTTAGGAGGTAACAAGAGAAGGAGGTTGTGAGCAGAGTATCTGAAGACAAGGTCTTAAATATATGGGGGAGGCAGTGCAGTTGGGGGCCTTGTATGTCAGTCGGAATTTTGTGTTTAATCCTTGAGGAAAGATGAAGCCAGTGAAGGAATTGGCAGAGAGGTGCAGCAGATGAAGAGCGACGTGTAAGGAAGATGAGCCTGGCAGAGGCATTCGTTATGGTTTGTAAAGGAGCTAGGCAGCAGCTAGGGAGACCAGAGAGGATGGAATTGCAGTAGTCGAGGCTGGAAAGGATGAGAGAGTGGATTCAAATCTTAGTTGTGTTTTGTGTAAGGAAATGTCTAATTTTAGAGATATTTTTAAAGGTGGATGCAGCAGGATGTAGCCAAGGACTGAATGTGAGGAGTGAAAGAAAGATCTGAGTCAAGTGTGACCCTAAGACATCGGGCATGCGGGGTAGGGCTAATGATGGAGTTATCAACAGTTATAGAAAAATGGGGGGTAAATAAGGAGCTCAGTTTTGGAGAGTTAGCTTAAGGTAGTGAGAGGACATCCAGGATGAGATATGAGACAGTTAGCGATATGGGTTGCAGGAAGGAGATAGGTTTGGTGCAGAGAGGTAGATTTGGGTGTCATCTACATACAAATGATATTGAAACCCATGGGACTTTATTAAGGAACCTAATGACGACGTGTAGATTGAGAAAAGAAGGGAACCGAAGAAAGAGCCTTGCGGTACCCCAGCAAAAAGGGGCAACGGGGCAGAGGATGCCCCAGAGAAGGCTACACTAAAGGTACGGTTAGACAGGTAGGAAGAGAACCATAAGAGGGTTGTGTTGCAAATGCCGAAGGATTGGAGGGTTTGGAGCAAGAGAGGGTCAACCGTATTGAAGGCTGCAGACAGATCAAGGGAGGATAAGCAGAGAGAAATGGACTTTCAATTTTGCAGTAAGTAGGTTGTTGGTAAACTTAAAGGGACACTAAACCCAATGTGTTTTCTTTTGTGATTCAGATAGAGCATGCAATTTTAAGCAACTTTCTAATTTACTCCTATTATCACTTTTTCTTCATTCTCTTGCTATCTTTATTTAAAAAGCAGGAATGTAAGGCTTAGAAGCCAACCCATTTTTCGGTTCAGCACCGTAGATTGCGCTTGCTTATCCAGATTGCAGTGGGTCAAGTAGGGAGTTTAATGAAAGGAAATGGGATAGGCGTGCATGTAGTAGCTTTTCAAGAAGCTTTGAGGCAAGAGGGAGTAGGGAAATAGGGTGGTAGTTGGATGGGGAGGTTGGATCGAGAGGTTTTTTTGAGGATAGGTGTGACCAGTGCGTGTTTTAGAGATAAGGGAAATATAATGGTGCTGAGGGAGAGGTTAAAAATGTGTGCGAATATAGGGGTAAGGGTAGATCTCATCAACAGAAGAGATACATAAGGGGAAACATAGGTTTCAACAGGACAGCGTCAATTACTTTATAGAAACTAAAGCACATTATAAAAACTAAACCTTTACACTTGTATTTTCAATATTTTATGAATATAATTTTAATGAAATACATTTACACACTATTATCATTATATCTAGTATTTATTTACTGTCTCCCTTTAATAGCTTTATTTTATTTTGAATAGATGACATTTTAAAATTTGCCATTTAAGGAAACAGCTCTGGTGACTAAACTAAAGTTTTCATTTAGGTGAAACTTGAAGATCCTGATGGAGTTTTAGAACAAGTCCAGACATCATATCTCAATCAAAAACAGAATTTATGCTTACCTGATAAATTACTTTCTCCAACGGTGTGTCCGGTCCACGGCGTCATCCTTACTTGTGGGATATTCTCTTCCCCAACAGGAAATGGCAAAGAGCCCAGCAAAGCTGGTCATATGATCCCTCCTAGGCTCCGCCTACCCCAGTCATTCGACCGACGTACAGGAGGAAATATGCATAGGAGAAACCATATGATACCGTGGTGACTGTAGTTAGAGAAAATAATTCATCAGACCTGATTAAAAAAAAAAAAACCAGGGCGGGCCGTGGACCGGACACACCGTTGGAGAAAGTAATTTATCAGGTAAGCATAAATTCTGTTTTCTCCAACATAGGTGTGTCCGGTCCACGGCGTCATCCTTACTTGTGGGAACCAATACCAAAGCTTTAGGACACGGATGAAGGGAGGGAGCAAATCAGGTCACCTAAATGGAAGGCACCACATCTTGCAAAACCTTTCTCCCAAAAATAGCCTCTGAAGAAGCAAAAGTATCAAATTTGTAAAATTTGGCAAAAGTGTGCAGTGAAGACCAAGTCGCTGCCTTACATATCTGGTCAACAGAAGCCTCGTTCTTGAAGGCCCATGTGGAAGCCACAGCCCTAGTGGAGTGAGCTGTGATTCTTTCAGGAGGCTGCCGTCCGGCAGTCTCATAAGCCAAACGGATAATGCTTTTAAGCCAAAAGGAAAGAGAGGTAGAAGTTGCTTTTTGACCTCTCCTTTTACCAGAATAAACAACAAACAAAGAAGAAGTTTGTCTGAAATCTTTAGTGGCCTCTAAATAGAATTTTAGAGCACGGACTACGTCCAAATTGTGTAACAAACGTTCCTTCTTTGAAACTGGATTCGGGCACAAAGAAGGTACAACTATCTCCTGGTTAATATTCTTGTTGGAAACAACTTTCGGAAGAAAACCAGGCTTAGTACGCAAAACCAACTTATCTGCATGGAACACCAGATAGGGCGGAGAACACTGCAGAGCAGATAACTCAGAAACTCTTCTAGCAGAAGAAATTGCAACCAAAAACAAAACTTCCCAAGATAATAACTTAATATCTACGGAATGTAAGGGTTCAAACGGAACTCCTTGAAGAACTGAAAGAACTAGATTAAGACTCCAGGGAGGAGTCAAGGGTCTGTAAACAGGCTTGATTCTAACCAGAGCCTGAACAAACGCTTGAACGTCTGGCACAGCTGCCAGCCTTTTGTGAAGTAAAACAGATAACGCAGAAATCTGTCCCTTCAGAGAACTTGCAGATAATCCCTTCTCCAAACCCTCTTGTAGAAAGGATAAAATCCTAGGAATTTTTATCTTGTTCCATGGGAATCCTTTAGATTCACACCAATAGATATATTTTTTCCATATCTTATGGTAAATTTTTCTAGTTACAGGCTTCCTAGCCTGAATCAGAGTATCTATTACAGAATCTGAAAACCCACGCTTTGATAAAATCAAGCGTTCAATCTCCAAGCAGTCAGTTGGAGAGAAACCAGATTCGGATGTTCGAATGGACCTTGAACAAGAAGGTCCTGTCTCAAAGGTAGCTTCCATGGTGGAGCCGATGACATATTCACCAGGTCTGCATACCAAGTCCTGCGTGGCCACGCAGGAGCTATCAAGATCACCGAAGCCCTCTCCTGGTTGATCCTGGCTACCAGCCTGGGAATGAGAGGAAACGGTGGGAAAACATAAGCTAGGTTGAAGGTCCAAGGTGCTACTAGTGCATCTACTAGAGTCGCCTTGGGATCCCTGGATCTGGACCCGTAACAAGGAACCTTGAAGTTCTGACGAGACGCCATCAGATCCATGTCTGGAATGCCCCATAATTGAGTTATTTGGGCAAAGATTTCCGGGTGGAGTTCCCACTCCCCCGGATGGAATGTCTGACGACTCAGAAAATCCGCTTCCCAATTTTCCACTCCTGGGATGTGGATTGCAGACAAGTGGCAGGAGTGATCCTCCGCCCATTGAATTATCTTGGTCACTTCCTCCATCGCCAGGGAACTCCTTGTTCCCCCCTGATGGTTGATATATGCAACTGTCGTCATGTTGTCTGATTGAAACCTTATGAATTTGGCCTCCGCTAGATGAGGCCAAGCTTTGAGAGCATTGAATATCGCTCTCAGTTCCAGAATGTTTATCGGGAGAAGAGATTCTTCCCGAGACCATAGACCCTGAGCTTTCAGGGGTTCCCAGACCGCGCCCCAGCCCACCAGACTGGCGTCGGTCGTGACAATGACCCACTCTGGTCTGCGGAAGCTCATTCCCTGTGACAGGTTGTCCAGGATTAGCCACCAACGGAGTGAATCTCTGGTCCTTTGATCTACTTGAATCGTCGGAGACAAGTCTGTATAATCCCCATTCCACTGTCTGGACAACCATCAATCCTATTACTTCCATGCACTGCGCTATGGAAGGACGAAGAACAGAATGAAGAACTTGACAAGAGCTTAGAAGTTTTGATTTTCTGACCTCTGTCAGAAAAATCCTCATTTCTAAGGAGTCTATTATTGTTCCCAAGAAGGGAACTCTTGTTGACGGGGAAAGAGAACTTTTTTCTATGTTTACTTTCCATCAGTGAGATCTGAGAAAGGCTAGGACGATGTCCGTATGAGCCTTTGCTTTTGACAGAGACGACGCTTGAATCAGGATGTCGTCCAAGTACGGTACTACTGCAATGCCCCTTGGTCTTAGAACCGCTAGAAGGGACCCTAGTACCTTTGTGAAAATTCTCTGAGCAGTGGCTAATCCGAATGGAAGTGCCACAAACTGGTAATGCTTGTCCAGAAAAGCGAACCTTAGGAACTAATGATGTTCCTTGTGGATAGGAATATGGAGGTACGCATCCTTTAAATCCACCGTGGTCATAAATTGACCTTCCTGGATGGTAGGAAGGATCGTTCGAATGGTTTCCATTTTGAACGATGGAACCCTGAGAAATTTGTTTAGGATCTTGAGATCTAGAATTGGTCTGAATGTTCCCTCTTTTTTGGGAACTATGAACAGGTTGGAGTAAAACCCCATCCCTTGTTCTCTTATTGGAACTGGATGAATTACTCCCATCCTTAACAGGTCTTCTACGCAATGTAAGAATGCCTGTCTTTTTATTTGGTTTGAAGATAATTGAGACCTGTGGAACCTTCCCCTTGGGGGTAGTTCCTTGAATTCCAGGAGATAACCTTGAGAAACTATTTCTAGTGCCCAAGGATCCTGAACATCTCTTGCCCAGGCCTGAGCAAAGAGAGAAAGTCTGCCCCCCACCAGATCCGGTCCCGGATCGGGGGCCATCCCTTCATGCTGTTTTGGTAGCAGTGGCAGGCTTCTTGGCCTGCTTACCCTTGTTCCAGCCTTGCATCGGTCTCCATGCTGGTTTGGGTTGAGAAGTATTACCCTCTTGCTTAGAGGATGTAGAAGTAGAGGCTGGTCCGTTTCTGCGAAAGGGACGAAAATTAGGCTTATTTCTAGCCTTAAAAGACCTATCCTGAGGAAGGGCGTGGCCCTTTCCTCCGGTGATGTCTGAAATAATCTCTTTCAAATCAGGACCAAACAGTGTTTTGCCCTTGAAAGGGATGTTAAGCAATTTTGTCTTGGAAGACACATCCGCTGACCAAGACTTTAGCCAGAGCGCTCTGCGCGCCACGATAGCAAACCCTGAATTTTTCGCCGCTAATCTTGCTAATTGCAAAGCGGCATCTAGAATAAAAGAGTTAGCCAATTTAAGTGCATGAACTCTGTCCATAACCTCCTCATACGAAGATTCTTTATTGAGCGACTTTTCTAGTTCTTCGAACCAGAAACACGCTGCCGTAGTGACAGGAACAATGCATGAAATTGGTTGAAGAAGGTAACCTTGCTGAACAAACATTCTTTTAAGCAAACCCTCTAATTTTTTATCCATAGGATCTTTAAAAGCACAACTATCTTCTATGGGAATAGTAGTGCGTTTGTTTAGAGTAGAGACCGCCCCCTCGACCTTAGGGACTGTCTGCCATAAGTCCTTTCTGGGGTCGACTATAGGAAATAATTTCTTAAATATAGGGGGAGGCACAAAAGGTATGCCGGGCCTTTCCCATTCCTTGTTTACTATGTCCGCCACCCGCTTGGGTATAGGAAAAACATCGGGGGGCACCGGAACCTCTAGGAACTTGTCCATCTTACATAATTTCTCTGGAATGACCAAATTGTCACAATCATCCAGAGTAGATAATACCTCCTTAAGCAGTGCGCGGAGATGTTCTAATTTAAATTTAAATGTTACAACATCAGGTTCAGCTTGTTGAGAAATTTTTCCTGAATCTGAAATTTCTCCCTCAGACAAAACCTCCCTCCTGGCCCCTTCAGATTGGTGTGAGGGTATGTCAGAAGCGTTATCATCAGCGTCCTCTTGCTCTTCAGTGTTTAAAACAGAGCAATCGCGCTTTCTTTGATAAGTAGGCATTTTAGATAAAATATTTGCAATAGAATTATCCATAACAGCCGTTAATTGTTGCATAGTAATAAGTATTGGCGCACTAGATGTACTAGGGGCCTCTTGTGTGGGCAAAACTGGTGTAGACACAGAAGGGGGTGATGCAGTACCATGCTTACTCCCCTCATCTGAAGAATCATCTTGGGCACTATTATTATCTGTGGCATCATTGTCCCTACTTTGTTTGGACACCATGTCACAATTATCACATATATTTAAATGGGGAGACACATTGGCTTTCATACATATAGAACATCGTTTATCTGATGGTTCAGACATGTTAAACATGCTTAAACTTGTCAACAAAGCACAAAAAACGTTTTAAAATAAAACCGTTACTGTCACTTTAAATTTTAAACAGAACACACTTTATTACTGAATATGCGAAAAAGTATGAAGCAATTGTTCAAAATTCACCAAAATTTCACCACAGTGTCTTAAAGCCTTAAAAGTATTGCACACCAAATTTGAAAGCTTTAACCCTTAAAATAACGGAACCAGAGCCGTTTTTACATTTAACCCCTATACAGTCCCAGGAATCTGCTTTGCTGAGACCCAACCAAGCCCAGAGGGGAATACGATACCAAATGACGCCTTCTATAAGCTTTTTCAGTGGATCTTAGCTCCTCACACATGCATCTGCATGCCTTGCCTTCCAAAAACAACTGCGCATTAGTGGCGCGAAAATGAGGCTCTGCCTATGACTAGAGAAGGCCCCCATCTGAAAAAGGTGTCCATACAGTGCCTGCCGTTTTTTAACAACAATCCCCAAGATTATAATAACTATAAAGCGCTATAATCTGTCAAATATGCTTAGCAAGTAATCGTTTTAGCCCAGAAAAATGTCTACCAGTTTTTTAAGCCCTTATAAAGCCTTTATTCTTTTACTTAATCTAAGAAAATGGCTTACCGGTCCCCATAGGGAAAATGACAGCCTTCCAGCATTACCAAGTCGTGTTAGAAATGTGGCCATCATACCTAAGGCAGAAAAGTCTGCCAACTGCTTCCCCCAACTGAAGTTACTTCATCTCAACAGTCCTGTGTGGAAACAGCAATCGATTTAGTAACGTTTGCTAAAATCATCTTCCTCTCACAAACAGAAATCTTCTTCTCTTTTCTGTTTCAGAGTAAATAGTACATACCAGCACTATTTTAAAATAACAAACACTTGATTGAAGAATAAAAACTACATTTAAACACCAAAAAACTCTTAGCCATCTCCGTGGAGATGTTGCCTGTGCAACGGCAAAGAGAATGACTGGGGTAGGCGGAGCCTAGGAGGGATCATATGACCAGCTTTGCTGGGCTCTTTGCCATTTCCTGTTGGGGAAGAGAATATCCCACAAGTAAGGATGACGCCGTGGACCGGACACACCTATGTTGGAGAAAATGAGCTTCTCTACAGATGATGCTTATGAACTGAAGTCATATCAAGGCAACTGTCGCAACAGACAAACAACGCATTTTTTAAAAACTAAAAAAAAGACAAAAACACAGTGCAATGTATATAATAAAATGCATTTATTCTAGTGTGGAATATGTTTACAGAACTCACTTTTCATACAATTTCAAATATTACTGTAAGTCTGCAGAAATATAATTTATTTTTTGCACAACAGGACAAGACATTTTTCAATACAGTGCTGATATACAGTATCTATGAACCTTCCAGGAAACGAACTGTTGAATACCCTGTTCGGATTTATTTTCAAACAAAAGTATTTATCCTTGTTTGGCAACTCAGGCCTAGTTTCCATTGAGGTGGTAAAGTTTGGAAACTGGTGGTAACATAAAAATTCTCCACAGACTTTAATGGAGATAAATGTTTTTATCACCAGTTTCCAAACTTTACCACCTCAATGGAAACGAGTCCTTAGTGTCTATAAGCATTTACTCCATATAACTAATAGTTTTGCTTTTTGCTACCAAAAAAAAGGCTACAATGCAGTGAGCCCAAATTTGTTATTGCACATTGTATTTATTATATTCTTTATAATCATGATGTTACTGACAAGCTTGGCTGCAACCTATGAAGACCATTTTCAGAACACAGCTTAAAGTGATAGTAAATCCTAGAGTTTCTGAAATGCTAGGATTTACCAGTGCAACAAATAAAGGGGACTTTCAGTCATGAAGTAGATAATACTTCATGCTGAAAGTTCCTTTATTTGTCTGCAGCGTTCACCGCCCACTGGCATTATGCTGGATAGCTAGCTCGCTATTGGTTAAAATCACCTCAGTGATAAAAAGAGTTCTGCCGTGGGCTGCCTGAGGCACTCCGTTTGGTGAACACTACAGACAAAGAAACTTCCAGCATGAAGTATTATATACTTAATGACTTAAAGTCCCCTTTATTTGTTGCATTGGTAAATCCTAGCGTTTCACTTTAATCATTTAGGTTGGACATCCTGTGACTGTCTGCTCGGACGCACTCAAATTATAGTTTGTTGGATGAGTGGATGTGTTCAAAATGTGGCATGCACTCAGGGAAAACAAGTTTAATTTAGAAACTTTATTCTGCTTTAATAAATAGAATTATGTCAAATATTTAGCAAATTAAGAACGTTGCATACTTCAGTTTAAGCCACTTAAAGGCTTACTCAGACAAGATTTTAATGCAGAGTACATTTACTCCCTCTAATAAGTCTTTGCAGAATGCAACCAAGCTCTAACAACGCTGCCAAGCTTTAAACAGAGAGAGATAAAAAAAAAAAAGACTGAACGAATACAATCCTCTACAAAATATTTAAAATCTCCTTGACTTGATTAAATCATGTACAGGTAGCCCTAGGTACACACTTCACATCAGGGTTCTGTTCTTGAAGGAATAGTTGTATTAAAAAAAAACCTGTGCAAAACTAATCCAATTATATCATTTCAATGGGAAGTAAATGAGTTTGGTTCCAGGACTCTCTCAAAATTACATTAATATTGTAATATTATATCTTAATATATAATGTGTTATATAATATTAGGACATTTACTTCCTGTTAGGTTCAATTTAAAAAAAGACCAGCATTAAAAATTATTACGGCTCTTTTACAGTTTACAAACTACTCATGTGCTGTACACAGTATTACAGTGCTGTGCTATAAATGCAGGCGGCAAAAACTCTTCAATTGATTTCAGCTAAGGGGCCTGTGAAAAAACGTCCTCAATAGTGGTCACGTGATCATTAGGAACAAATTTAACCAGCGTAAAACTACGGCTACCTGTACTGTTAATTAAAGCAAATCTATTTTTTTAATGTAACTTTCTTTGAAGGAGGGTTTCTTAAAAAAAAAGAAAAAAAAGGTATTAATATTCTTTCTGAAATGTTTTAGGAATTACTAAAAAAAACTGTTTTAGTTTCTGTATACCAATGAGTTTCCCAAAACTTTCAATATATATTTAAAAAAAAAATTCTCTATCTGCTTTGTCTGTTCCCAACAAAAGAAGCAAACTAAATCACAAAACTTTATTATAGGTGTGGCATGAGCAAGCATTGTGGTTTATACATATGCATTAGGAGAAAGAGGTAGAAGCACTCCTCTTTACTTGCCTTAATTCAGGGTTTTTCAAACCTACCCCCAGGTCTCCTTAACAAGCTAGATTTTCAGGATATCTGAAGTTGAACACAGGTGAAATATTCAGTAGATTACTAAACATGGTTCTTAACCTGCTCTGACCCAAGGTAATCCTGAAAAATCTGTCCTGTTAGATAGGCCTGAGGACAGGTTTGAAAACCCCTGCCTTTAAGTGATGGTTTCTACTTTATTATAATGAAGGTTTATTAAACATACCCATATTCTGCATAATATATATTAATATAAATTTTATATACACATTTAAACAATGTAAAATAGATTTATATCCTTACCTACCCACATTAAAAAAAATGCAGAAAGGTAGCCTACAACCTCTAAGTTATTGTGCAATTAGATACTGTTAATTTCTGGCTAAGGGTGGTTCTAAACCAGAGTATCCTAACTGCTATTGCAAACCATTCTGACAATTCATAGCTTTGGGAGAATAAAGTGCATAAGAAAGGCACACAATTAAACTACATCCTCTTTCGGTAAAACAGACCCAAGAAATCACAGCTATATTTTTTAAATTTGCAATATTCATTCTTTTGACCACAAGAATGTCTTATACAATACACCATCAATTTTGCAAAAAATGTGCAAGTACTGTTAGCTACAATTTATTTTCCCTTTTGTGTCCATTAATTCTTTAGGGCACAGTATCTGAAACCACTTCCTATCCGACACCTAAAAATAAAATGTACCTCATTAAATGTGAAATTATCCTTTTAGTATAGTTAACTAATAAGAAATTATTTAGTTAAAGAGCCATAATACCCAAATGTTTAAACACTTGAAAGTGATGAAGTATAGCTGTAAAAAGCTGACTAGAAAATATCTCCTGAACATCTCTATGTAAAAAAGAAAGATATTTTACCTCAAAAGTTCCTCAGTAGCCACATCCCATTGTAAAGGATTTCTAAGCAGCATTTTAGTGTGTCTGTCCTGGGACAGCTTAGGGGATGAGCCTTGTGCATTCTCGTATTATTTCCCTATTCAGCTTACTATGAAATCTCATGAGAGTTAAGTCAAATCTCATGAGATTACAATTAAAGAGTTCATGACCTCAGCACTGCTGATGCTGATTGGCTGCTGTTCATTTCTTCATTTTTTTTTTTCATTTTTTTTTTACCTGCAGTTGGGAGCAGGTGAAGTATAACTTTTTACACAGAACTTACTCTGCTGAGCTTAGAAGATTGTGAGGTAAAACATCTTCCTTTTTTACATAGAGATGCTCAGGTGATATTTTCCTGTCAGCTTTTTACAGTTATACTGCATCAGTTTCAAGTGATTTAGCATATGAGTATTATGTCCCTTTAACAGATACTTTTAAAGGAAACCCCTCCAAATGCAGGGGATGCCATTTATTATATTATACAGGTTTTAAAACAAATAAGATTTTTTTGGGGGGGACAGTCAGATCATGGCATTTTGCAAAAGAGTTAAGTTATTACAAGGGTTTAGACAAAGTGCACAAAAAAAAACAAATAAACAAACAAAACAAAATCTCAAACACACATTGCATCAATATATACCTGCAAAACAGAATGATTGTTAGAAGATCTTACTAGAATCCATCAGTAAAGGGGTCACATTAAAATATACAGACATGTTCCCTTTGTTAATCAAAAACGTTTTTTAAGTTAGACAATACAAAACAGAGTTATTATAAAATCAGGAGAAGACGGTTAATGTTGGGTATTTATTGAAACAGTTCTATGCACCTCACAGTTTTTAGTAAATTTTCTGCTTAATAAAAAAGCACATCAAGTATGGTTAAGACCTTTTTTAAGCAAAACACCCAAACCGTCATAGCAAACAATAAAATATTGCGGAGTTTGACTATAATTAAAGAAAAAGGGGAATAATAAAATATTTGGACAGTCTTTTAAAGTGAGCATTATAGTGTCCCCCCCCCCAAAAAAAAAGCATAGTTTTCTTTTCCTGATCTCCCAGATGCTTCAGATAAGGCAATGTACAAAGATGTCTGCTTTTGGTTTGGAGGTAATTGATTAATGTTCACAGATACATTTGAAGCTGCCAAGAAGACAGGAAGAAGTTTTATAAAGAAGGTGCCAACCAGAAAAATCATATACCCATCAAATAATGAAAAAGTGCTCATTTTAAAAGTACTCCCATTTAAAAATGTTGTCACTAGTAAAAAATGTAAAATCTACAAGTTTAGCAAAACAAAAATTCTGCATTGATTTTACTTCCATGCATGTACACTATTGGCCGAGCAAGTTTCTGGGTAGAAAGAGTGCATGATACCTATGGACATATTGCTAGTTGACCAAACAGGAAAAGGGGGAGTCTTAAGAAGCACATCTGACAGGAGGACTATGGAGGGGGTTATCTAGCAGGTCTAACGTATATGCAACACGATTTAACTGCATCTAAAGAGACAATCGGGAGGATTTAGACAAACTAGGAACCGAGGACCTAAATGAGGTACTAAAGCAGTGTATTCAGGTGTGTTCTACTGATTTCAGAAGCCTAAAGGAATGTCTCTGGTTAACTGAGAAACTCATTTAATTAGGAGGGTAATAGTTGTGTAAAGCACCTCTGGATTTGTTTTAATAAATTTACAGGTTTTACTTTAAAGGGACAGTCTACTCCAGAATTGTAATAGTTTAAAAAGCTAGAAAATCCCTTTATTACCTATTCCCCAGTTTTGCATTATATTACTATACTTGTTACCTCTCTGTGGTTGCCTTGTATCTAAGCCTCTGCAGAGTACCCCCATATTTAAGTTCTTTTGACAGACTTGTATTTTAGCCAATCAGGGCTGACTCATAGTTAAATCCACATGAGTAAGCACAGAGTTTCAATATGGCACACACAAACTAGTACGGACTAGCTGTGAAAACTGTCAAAATGCAATGAGATAAGAAGTGGCCTTCAAAGGCTTAGAAATTGGCATATGAGTCTGCCTAGGTTCAGCTTTCAACAAGGAAAACCAAGAGAACAAATCAAATGGGATGATAAAAGTTAATTGGAAAGTTGTTTAAAAATGGAATGCCCTATCTGAATCATGAAAGTTTTATTTTGACTGGACTGTCCCTTTGTCTTTTATTGAGCTACTGACCAGTTTCACTGCTGGGGAACAAATTGTGAGAACACCTGTCTGTCAGCATAAAGGAGTACTGCAACTTTTGTGAGTGGGCATTTTACTGGACTCTGTTTATGGTTTACAGAGAAATAATTTGCTCCACTTTTTTTTTTAAAGAAACATTAGGATACGTGCTGCCTATTGAAGATTATGTTTAGACTAACGGATATAATAGATCCACATGCTTGGAACTAAATATAATATCCTGAAGGTTTTGAATTTACTTTGGGTATCCTCTACAGAACCCTTTTTTTACATATTTTTTAAATCCATGATTTAATTATTTTATATATATATATATATATATATATATATATATATATTGGGGGGAAAAAGTATTTAGTCAGCCACCGATTGTTCTCCCACTTAAGAAGATGAGAGAGGCCTGTAATTTTCATAATAGGTATACCTCAACTATGAGAGACAAAATGTGGAAACAAATCCAGACAATCACATTGTCTGATTTGGAAAGAATTTATTTGCAAATTATGGTGGAAAATAAGTATTTGGTCACCTACAAACAAGCAAGATTTCTGGCTCTCACATACCTGTATCTTCTTCTTTAAGAGGCTCCTCTGTCCTCCACTCATTACCTGTATTAATGGCACCTGTTTGAACTTGTTATAAAAGACACCTGTCCACAACCTCAAACAGTCACACTCCAAACTCCACTATGGTGAAGACCAAAGAGCTGTCAAAGGACACCAGAAACAAAATTGTAGACCTGCACCAGGCTGGGAAGACTGAATCTGCAATAGGCAAGCAGCTTGGTGTGAAGAAATCAACTGAGGGAGCAATAACTAGAAAATGGAAGACATACAAGACCACTGATAATCTCCCTCGATCTGGGGCTCCACGCAAGATCTCACGATGTGGGGTCAAAATGATCACATGAACGGTGAGCAAACAACACAGAACCACACTGGGGGGCCTAGTGAATGACCTGCAGAGAGCTGGACCAACGTAACAGAGGCTACCATCAGTAACACACTACGCTGCCAGGGACTCAGATCCTGCAGTGCCAGACGTGTCACCCTGCTTAAGCCAGTACATGTCCGGGCCCGTCTGAAGTATGCTAGAGAGCATTTGGATGATCCAGAAGCAGATTGGGAGAATGTCATATGGTCAGATGAAACCAAAGTAGAACTGTTTGGTAGAAACACAACTTGTCGTGTTTGGAGGAGAGAGAACACCATACCTACTGTGAAGCATGGGGGTGGCAACATCATGCTTTGGGGCTGTTTCTCTGCAAAGGGAACAGGACGACTGATCCGTGTACATGAAAGAATGAATGGGGCCATCTATCGTGAGATTTTGAGTGCAAACCTCCTTCCATCAGCAAGGGCATTGAAGATGAAATGTGGCTGGGTCTTTCAGCATGACAATGATCCCAAACACACCGCCCGGGCAATGAAAGAGTGGCTTCGTAAGAAGCATTTTAAGGTCCTGGAGTGGCCTAGCCAGTCTCCAGATCTCAACCCCATAGAAAACCTTTGGAGGGAGTTGAAAGTCCGTGTTGCCCAGCGACAGCCCCAAAACATCACTGCTCTAGAGGAGATCTGTATGCAGGAATGGGCCAACATACCAGCAGCAGTGTGTGACAAACTTGTGAAGACTTACAGAAAACGTTTGACCTCTGTCATTGCCAACAAAGGATATATAACAAAGTATTGAGATGAACTTTTGATATTGACCAAATACTTATTTCTCACCATAATTTGCAAATAAATTCTTTCCAATTCAGACAATGTGATTGTCTGGATTTGTTTCCACATTTTGTCTCTCATAGTTGAGGTATACCGATGATGAAAATTACAGGCCTCTCATCTTCTTAAGTGGGAGAACTTGCACAATTGGTGGCTGACTTAATACTTTTTTCCCCACTGTGTGTATATATATATATATATATATATCACAAACAATGTTTTGTTTTAACTATGATGCTCACTTAAATATTAACTGTATCCCTTGAACCATTTCTACTAACACATATTTGTTGTCTTTGCTATGTGAAAAGAGCATGGTAATATTGTAAATTGGTATTTTATACACTGAAAATCGATACAAATTTGGTACTTATAAAATATTTTGTAATGGCAAAACTATCAGTGCACTAAAATGATGCACTGAAGGCACTTGCAGCAATAAGGTTGACGTTCCAAATGAAAAAGATCTATAAAAATGTGTGATTTACAAAAGCTGAGAAAATAAACACTTCTTTATGCACATATATACACAAACACACACACACTAATATTTAAAACTCAAAAGCAATCCAGTGAATCAAAAAGGTAAGTGATGCATGCATTTGAATTACACTTAAATCCTTTGCATGCTACTTAAAAGTCTGACCTGCAGTGACATGCAAAACAATAAATTGCTTGCCCTTATGGAAGAGGCAAACATTACAGAAGCAGGATTATACTTTGTGTGGCTACATAAAAATTAGCTGCATGTGCTTGAATATTGAGTACTCATTTCCAGACTTCTGTCTACTTCAAGATTGGTCCACGACTTGTCTTTTCTAAACTGAAGTTTGGCACATACAGTGTAAGCCTTGGCAAGCACCTTTATAGGGGTACGTTCTTTAGTAAAGAGCAGACTCTTTGGTGGACTGGAAGTATAGAAAGATACTTTCTCCTTTAGACACAACGCAGCATGCTGAGGGCCAGTAGCAAAATCCCTAGTATTACAATCTGCTTAATATTTTACAGTGGTAACAGTGCATGTTGTATTTCAAAAGGAACTACACAGTACGGAAACGTCAGTCCGACAGTTTATGTACTGTATTCCATATAACAAAACATACATTAACCCTTTTAAAAGGTATATTAAAGGACATAAAACACGTTGGGATAGAGACAAAAATAGAATATGTACTTCAATTACTTTACCTGCAAATTTATACTGCAGTGCCTCGCCATTAACCTTTCTTTTAAGTTACACAATTGTACAGCTCTAACTCCCCCCACACAATTCCTTTTATGGCTGTATCTATATCCACCTTTGTGTGGTAGAATACAAGACTTTAACACTCATCTGCTGTAGCATACCTAGAAGCAACTAAGCTGCTGTGAACTCAGTTGAAATATCATGCCTGTGTTACTGAAGCTAAACACTGATAAGGGGTGGTGGATCAGACTACTCCAGACAGCATGGCTATGTAACCAATTTTGAAAATTATTTTAAAATACTTGTCAGCAATTTTTAAACAATTTTTTTATGCAAACTATTTTAACGTAATTAGCCCTTTTAGGATATGCACATATCTCAACATGTTTTATGGCACTTTAATATTTATGCATAATGACCAGGATGATATTGTCCAGAGTCTCCTCTATGGTCTAACTGATTCTGAAGTTGAGCAAGCTCTGAAAGTTCAGTTAAATCCTTCAGCTGCCGGTCTGTTTTATGGCTAACTAATGATCTGTAGAAATGAACAGCAAATATGATAAAAATTACTCCAAATGGGACCATGATGGACGTTGATGCAATCGCAGCTGCCTTTCCTGGGCTGATGGAAGAATCGTTTACAGAGGATTTTGGACTGTTCACTGGGAGAAATTTTACCCAACACAGCAATACAACCTCTGCCAGGAACAGGAGAGTGCCAATGACTGTGGAGAAGGCCCAGGCTAGTTCAATATGCCGATGCATCCGCTCATGTGGGGATTCTTTGACAGAGTTGAGATTATGGACATTGCTAACAGCTTCGATATTGGGAAGAATACAAGTGCTTATCATGAGCGCGAAGAGATGAACAGCGACCAACACCGTTGTGCATGCACTAAAGGCAATCAACAGACCGGTTGGGTAGGCATATTCTCCATCTAGCTGAACTTCCACCATTGCAACCTGTAAAAAGAGACAAAAAGACAAGAAGTTACTTCAAAAGTCGGTAATCGCTCTAATTCCAAAATATATACATTTAACTGCTAGCACGGCTATTGACTAAGAGGTGGAAGCGTCACCTCATTAAACGCGTTCAGCTCGGCATAAACTGGCTGCAAATAAAGGTACTTTCAACAGGTTTTTTTTTTTTTATACTTCATGACTTAAAGTTTAGACTTGGCCAATATGTCATTCTATAGCAAGACAACAGATATGTCTTGTTATTACAAGGTGTTTATTGACCCTTTAAGTTTACAGTAATGCCAAAGTTTTAATTCTCATCAGATAAGAAATGCAGGAAAAGTAATTGGTTCTGCAGGTTTTATGGGACCTTAAAAATATAAAAGGGACATTGTACACTAGATTTTTCTTTAAATAAATGTTTTGTAGATGCTCCACTTATGTAGCCTATATGGGAGTGTTTTTGTAACAAAATATAGTTTTGTTTATTTTTACATAACGTGCTGATTTTCAGACTGCTAATCAAGTCACAAAGTTTTAGATGTATACTGATGTCTACATATTCCTGCTGGCTCCTGTTTCTCAAATGGGTCTTTTCTTTTACAAGATATGACGAGTCCACGGATTTTATCCTTACTTATGGGATATCGCCTCCTGGTCAGCAGGAGGAGGCAAAGAGCTCCACAGCAGAGCTGCATAAATAGCTCCTCCCTTCCCCCCAACCCAGTCATTCTCTTTGCCTGTGTTAGTGATAGGAGTGAGGTAAAGTGAGGTGTTAGTTTAGATTCTTCAATCAAGAGTTTATTATTTTTAAATGGTGCCAAAGTGTACTATTTTTATATGGAGCAGCCTCTGGAGTTTATAACCTTATGGTTTTGGGAACTGGTGAGGTTTCACCTGCACTGCACCTCCCACATTTATGCTGCTCTTCTGTGATGGCTTTAGAGAAGTTTAACTAAGGCCCTTCTGTCTGCACAGGAGCTCAGGAGGAAGAGTGGACCCCCTGATACTGTGAGTTTTTCATGCTGTTCCTCAGCATGGAGGTAAGTGCAGTCTTTATGTTTCTGGGGCCCTGCAGCATAACTCAGAACTGACTGTACTCTACATTTTGATACTATGGGCTTATAGGCTTTATGGCAGTATGCAGATTCTCACTGAGGTCACAGAGAATGAGAACCGACATATTGTCTCCTTTTTTCCCCAGACACTCTAACTTTTGAAACAAACACATAAGGGTTAGAAGCGCTGGAATAGTATGGTGGCTTGACGCTAATATGGGCAACTCTCTCTATTTCTTTATTGAACTACAGAGCTGGCTGACGCTGGGTTATTCAGGAGGGATAAGAAGGTTTTTGATATCCCTTTCATAAGACTGCGGTTAATGGCAGTACTTGTTTGTGTAAAAATCGATTCCACAGAGGACGGATGTTATGTTTCCGCACACGATGGGCAGGGCTTGGTGTTGGCGCGCTTTTGCCCAGTTTCCTCTATCCGGGTTCCGACATAACAGTGCTGCCTCTCAGTTCCTAGGCCCGCTTGTTACTTATCCTCACAAGCGATCTTAGGTGCTCCGGACAAGAGATTTTAGTGTTGAGAGCGTGGAGGCAGGTAGGAGCCACAGCAGAGCTGCGGCAGGGTGACTGTATTTTTTTATTTTATATTCAGTCATAAACGGTTTTCCTGTGTCTATCTTAAAGCTACGTTACAGGGTTAGCTATATGTAAGAAGAAGCCTATCTCTGTCTAGTTTCTTATATAAAATAAAAGAGAACGTTTTTTTACAGTGGATGGCTTTTAAAGACAAAGTACTTTAAATTGGATTAGCTAGATTTTAGAGACATAATCCAAGCCTGCCATTGCTTTTCTGTATATCATGGAGGACATGGAGCAAAGCACATGTCATATGTGTTTAGATGCCATTGTGGAACCCCCTGTTACACTTTGTCCCGCATGTATTGAAAGGGCTTTACAGTGCAAAGAAAATATATTTTTTTAATAAAGATAGTTCTAAGGAATGTGTTCAGCCTGAGGAACTTCAGGATATGCCGCAACTTTCTTCCCAAGCGTCACAGCCTTTAACGCCCACTCAAGCAATGCCGGTTTCTTCCACTGTGTCTGCTTCATTTACTCTGCACGATATGGCTGCAGTTATGTCATCCACTCTTTCAGAAGCTTTATCTAAGTTACCAGATTTTCAAGGTAAACGCAGTAGGGCAGAGGCCCATGGGGTCCCTGCGACTTCTGATGACTCTCTCTGATGTAACCCCCCAGGGCTCTGATTTGGGGAGGCTCTGTCTGAGGGGGAACTGTCTGACTCAGGGCGTGCTTTACCTCAGCCAGATTCGGAAGTAATGTCTTTCAGATTTAAACTTGAACACCTCCGCCTGTTACTACGAGAAGTTTTAATGACTCTGGACGACTGACTCTATTGTAGTCCCTCCAGAAAAATTAAGTAAGATGGACAGATATTTAGAGGTCCCTTCATATTCTTAAGTTTTTCCGGTTCCTAAGAGAATTTCGGAAATTATTGCTAGGGAATGGGAAAGACCGGGTATTCCATTCTCTCCTTCCCCTATGTTTAAAAAGATGTATCCTATAGCTGCCGCCATTCGGGATTCTTGGCAGTCTATCCCTAAGGTGGAGGGAGCTATTTCTACCCTGGCTAAGCGTATGACTATCCCTATCGAGGACAGTTGTGCTTTCAAGGACCCCATGGATAAGAAATTAGAGGGTCTTCTCAAGACGCTCTATGTTCACCAAGGGTTTCTCTTGCAGCTGACGGCCTGCATTGTAACAGTTACAACTACGGCTGCCTTTTGGTTTGATGCTCTGGAGGAATCTCTTAGGACTGAGACTTCCTTAGAGGAAATATAAGATAGAATTAAGGCCCTTAAACTGGCTAATTCGTTTATTACGGACGCCGCTTTTCAGATTACCAAGTTGGCGGCTAAGAATTTAGGGTTCTCCATCTTAGCTCGGAGAGCCTTATGGTTAAAGTCTTGGTCTGCGGATGTGTCCTCTAAATCCAAGCTTTTGGCTATTCCTTTCAAGGGAAAGACCTTATTCGGGCCTGACTTGAAAGAAATAATTTCTGATATTACGGGAGGTAAGAGTCACCTCCTTCCTCAAGATAAGACATCTAAACAGAGGAGACGACAGAGCAATTTTCGTTCTTTTCGAAACTTCAAGGGAGTTCCCTCGTCCTCTTCCACGAAACAGGACGGAAATTATTCACAATCCAAACCTTCCTGGAGACCCAACCAGGCTTGGAACAAGGGTAAACAACCCAAGAAGCCCGCTGCTGCTCCCAAGACAGCATGAAGAGGCAGCCCCCGATCTGGGGCTGGATCTAGTAGGGGGAAGACTTTCTCTCTTTGTCCAGGCTTGGATTAAGAGACGTTCAGGATCCTTGGACACTAGAAATCGTGTCTCATGGGTATCAGTTGGAGTTCAAAAATTCCTACCCAAAGGGAAGATTTCTTCTTTCACGATTGTCTGTAGACCAGATAAAAAGAGAGGCGTTCTTACGTTGTGTAGAAGACCTCTTCACCATGGGAGTAATTTGTCCCGTCCCAATACAGGAACAGGGACAGGGGTTTTACTCAAATCTTTTCGTGGTTCCCAAAAAAAGAGGGAACGTTCCGACCCATTTAAGATATCAAGAGTCTAAACAAGTTTCTCAGAGTTCCATCCTTCAAGATGGAGACTATTCGGACAATTCTTCAATTGATCCAGGAGGGTCAATATATGACTACCGTGGACTTAAAGGATGCATATCTTCATATTCCTATCCACAAAGATCATCACCAGTTCCTAAGGTTTGCCTTCCTGGACAAACATTTTCAGTTCGTGGCTCTGCCTTTCGGGCTGGCCACGGCACCCAGGATCTTCACGAAGGTTCTAAAGTCTTTGCTAGCGATTCTCAGACCGCGAGGCATTGCAGTGGCGCCTTATCTGGACGATATTCTGATCCAGGCGTCGTCTTATCAACTGACAAAGTCTCATACCGACATGGTTCTGTCCTTTCTAAAGCCTCACGAGTAGAAGGTGAATCTAGAAAAGGAGTTCACTAATTCCACAGACAAGGGTTCCTTTCCTGGGAACTCTAATAGACTCTACATCCATGAAAATCTTCCTGACGGAAGTCAGAAAGTTAAAGATTTTGAATACATGCCGAACCCTTCAGGCCAATCCTCGGCCAACAGTGGCTCAGTGCATGGAGGCAATTGGATTAATGGTGGTGGCGGCAATGGACATCATTCCGTTTGCTCGTTTTCATCTCAGACCTCTACAACTGAGCATGCTCAGACAGTGGAATGGAGATTATGCACATTTGTCTTCTCAGATAGATCTGGATCAGGAGACAAGAGACTCTCTTCTTTGGTGGTTGTCACAGGATCATCTGTCCCAATGGACGTGCTTCCGCAGACCCTCATGGGTGATAGTGACAACAGACGCCAGTCTACTAGGATGGGGTGCAGTCTGGAATTCCCTGAAGGCTCAGGGTGTGTGGACTCGGTCGGAGTCTCTACTTCCAATCAATATTCTGGAGTTGAGGGCAATATTCAATGCTCTTCAGGCTTGGCCTCAGTTGGCTTCGGCCAGATTCATCCGGTTTCCGTCGGACAACATCACGACTGTGGCTTACATCAATCATCAGGGAGGAACAAGGAGTTCCTTAGCGATGACAGAAGTATCCAAGATAATTTGGTGGGCGGAGGCTCACTCTTGTTATCCGTCGGCAATCTACATTCCAGGAGTGGACAACTGGGAGGCGGATTTTTTGAGTAGACAGACGTTTCATCCGGGGGAATGGGAAGTCCATCCAGAGGTCTTTGCTACCCTCATTCTCAGGTGGGGCAGACCGGATTTGGATCTGATGGCATCTCGTCAGAATGCCAAGCTTCCAAGATATGGATCCAGGTCCAGGGATCCTCAGGCCGAACTGATAGATGCCTTGGTGGTGCCTTGGTTGTTCAACCTAGCTTATGTGTTTCCACCGTTTGCTCTCCTTCCCAGGGTGATTGCACGGATCAAACAGGAGAGGGCTTCAGTAATTCTAATCGCTCCTGCGTGGCCTCGCAGGACTTGGTATGCCGATCTAGTGGACATGTCTTCTCTGCTGCCGTGGAAGCTTCCATTGAGGCAGGACCTTCTCATTCAGGGACCCTTCCATCATCCGAATCTAATTTCTCTGCAGCTGACTGCTTGGAGATTGAACACTTGATTTTATCTAAGCGAGGGTTCTCTGATGCGGTCATTGATACCTTGATTCAGGCGCGCAAGCCTGTTACTAGAAAAATTTACCATAAGATATGGCGTAAATATCTTTATTGGTGTGAATCCAAGGGCTACTCATGAAGTAGGGTTAGGATTCCCAGGATTTTATCTTTTCTCCAAGACGGATTGGAGAAAGGGTTGTCAGCAAGTTCCTTAAAGGGACAGATTTCTGCTTTGTCTATTTTGCTACACAAGCGTCTGGCAGATGTTCCAGATGTTCAATCTTTTTGTCAGGCCCTGACTAGAATCCGGCCTGTGTTTAGACCAATTGCTCCTCCTTGGAATTTGAATTTAGTTCTTAATGTTCTTCAAGGGGTTCCCTTTGAATCTATGCATTCCATAGATATTAAGTTATTATCTTGGAAAGTTTTATTTTTGGTTGCTATTTCTTCTGCTTGCAGGGTTTCTGAGCTTTCGGCATTACAATGTGATTCTTCTTATCTTATTTTCCATTCTGATAAGGTGGTGTTACGTACCAAACCTGGTTTTCTTCCTAAGGTTGTTTCTAACAAGAATATTAGTCAGGAAATAGTTGTTCCTTCCTTGTGTCCTAACCCTTCTTCTAAGAAGGAGCGTCTGTTACATAATCTGGATGTAGTCCGTGCCTTGAAGTTCTACATGCAGGTGACTAAGGATTTTCGTCAAACATCTTCATTATTTGTTTTTTTTGCTGGGAAACGTAGGGGTCAGAAAGCTATGACTACCTCTCTTTCTCTTTGGCTGAGGAGTATCATCCGTGTTGCATATGAGACTGCTGGACAACAGCCTCCAGAACGAATTACGGCCCATTCTACTAGAGCAGTGGCTGCCTCATGGGCATTTAAAAAATGATGCTTCTGTTGATCAGATTTGCAAGGCTGCAACTTGGTCATCTCTTCACACTTTTTCTAAATTTTACAAATTTGAGACTTTTGCCTCGTACGAGGCTGCTTTTGGGAGAAAGGTTCTTCAAGCAGTGGTGCCTTCTGTTTTGGTTCCTGTCTAGTCCCTCCCTTTCATCTGTGTCCTATAGCTTTGGTATTGTATCCCATAAGTAAGGATGAAGTCCGTGGACTCGTCATATCTTGTAAAAGAAAAGGAAATTTATGCTTACCTGATACATTTATTTATTTTACGATATGACGAGTCCATGGCCCTCCCTGTCGTTTTTCTAAGACAGGTTGTTATTTTTGTTAAACTTCAGTCACCTCTGCTCCTTGGCTTTTCCTTTCTCTTCCTAACTTCGGTCGAATGACTGGGTTGGGGGGAAGGGAGGAGCTATTTATACAGCTCTGCTGTGGAGCTCTGTGCCTCCTCCTGCTGACCAGGAGGCGATATCCCATAAGTAAGGATGAAATCCGTGGACTTGTATCGTAAATTTATTTCTTTTATCAGGTAAGCATAAATTTCCTTTTCATAAACGGGGGGGGGGGAAATTGGTGTTTGCTTATCCTGATTTCACAGACCCTTTTACTGGGTGACCCACCCTATCAACCATGCTAAACTTGGAGTTACTAAGGAAGTTTTAAAAAAGGTTTTATATTGGATTTTTATATCAGTATCTGTGTATATTATTCTTTATAGTAGTGCCTAGAAAGTTTTAAGGGGAGGCTGTGGGATAGAATTGCACAGTTTACATGATGTATGAACATCAGTCAGAATATCCCTTTAGCAGTGAGGACAGTTTACACTTCAGCAAAGGTATCCATCAAGCAACAGCTAGACACTTTCACACTGGAAATATACTGACAAACTAAAATTAGTAGTATTCAATAAAAATGAAATACACTTAATATTTAAGCAATAATGAAAAAAAAAAAAACTTGAGAATAGAAAGTTTACTTAAAACAATTAAATCAAATACAAATTTAATACACTTTAAAAAACACCAGTGGTGTAGGGTTAAAGGGACATGAAACCCAAAAAATGTCTTTCTTGATTCAGATAGACAATACAAATTTAAACAACTTTCCAATTTAATTCTATTATTTAATTTGCATCATTCCCTTGTTATCCTTTGCTGAAAGGTTTATCTAGGCAAGATCAGGAGCAGCAAAGATTCTAGGTTCTAGCTGCTGATTGGTTGCTGCATATATATACCGATTTTCATTGGCTCACCCATGTGTTCAGTTAGAAACCAGTAGTGCATTGCTGCTCCTTCAACAAATGATATCAAGAGAATAAAACAAATTTGATAATAGAAGTAAATTAGAAAGTTGTTTAAAATTGAAATCTCTATCTGAATCATTAAAGAAAAATTTTGTGTTTCATGTCCCTTTAACTAATCTAAAATATAGAATATCTCTGTACAATTAGTAGATAGAAATTTAAATACAAAGTCCAAATTTTAACTAAATGCTTTTAGAAGTGCAATAAACAAAGCGTATCTCCACTGGTCAGCTCTTATCAAAAGTATCCTAGGCAGGTATACAAATAATACACACTCCCTTATAGAGAGTGATGAACGGTCTTTTTTAAAACTTCGTTAGATGTCTTTCTGAATGAGTGTCTTAAGACTCAAAATGGGCAGTGTTCCAAACCAACAGACTGCAGTCTGATCAAATGTGGCAGAAAAAAGTTCCGGAGTACAATCCAACATAAAAGTATCTTCAAGTATATACCTTCTGTCAGGGTGCCAGGAATCAGACTGAGACGAGAAGTGCAAAAATAATCACACCTTTATTAATAGCAAAAAATAATAAAAAGTCCACAAGTCAAATAACAAGCCAGGAGTCAAAACTAGAGCAGATAGTCAGACAAGCCGAGTCAGGAGCCAAAGCGAGTAGTCAGACAAGCCGGAATCAGGAACAAAGAGAACAGCAGAGTCAGGAACAAGCCAGGGATCAGGAACCAGGAGGGACGTCAGACAGCCAGGTAATACACAGGAGCTCTCACAAACCGGTCTGAGACAACGCAAGGGCAAAGCATACTGAACAAAGGCCCTTTAAATAATAAGTGATGACATCACAATTCTGAGACTGCATCCTGTCTCACATGGATGATGTAAACCAGTCTGGCCATAAAAGGAAGTACAGGAAGTGAGCAGCATCTCCCAGAATGCACCAAAGTCAGCAAGAGAGACGAGTAAAATGGCTGCCAGCAGCACATGACAAACAAGTCAGGAAAAAACCCTGACACCTTCCCTTCGTTCTTCACAGATGACTTACCTCCTGTTTTCACTTCGAGTGTTCCTTGTGTGGTGGTGCAGACTTGTATTTGACAGTCCACTTACCCACTTCCCCTGTGTGATCGCGGTCTATAGCGAGAGCCGACTTCTCCGGAGTGCTGCAGTGACTCAAACTGGCGTTCTTCTCGTGTCCCTCGTCGATTCCTTCCGGGTTCACGACATCACCTAGTCACGTGATCTTCTTTCAGCAAATCCTGGTGCTTAGATTCATACAGAGTGGAGAAGTCAGCTCTCACTATAGACCGCGCAGGGGAAGTGGGTAAGTGGACTGTCAAATACAAGTCTGCACCACCACACAAGGTACACCCGAAGTGAAAACAGAAGGTAAGTGATCTTTCAAGAACGGAGGGAAGGTGTATACTTGAAGATACTTTTAGGTTCGATTGTACTCCGGAACTTTTTCTGCCACATTTGATCAGACTGCAGTCTGTTGGTTTGGAACACTGCCCATTTTGAGTCTTAAGACACTCATTCAGAAAGACATCTAACGAAGTTTTAAAAAAGACAGTTCATCACTCTCTATAAGGGAGTGTGTATTATTTGTATACCTGCCTAGAATAATGTGATAAGAGCTGACCAGTGGAGATACGCTTTGTTTATTGTAGGGTTGCACCGATACCGATACTAGTATCGGTGCCGATACCAAGTATTTGTATGAGTACTTGTACTCGTGCAAATGCACCGATACTTCCAATTCCTACCCATATGCCATCTTGTGGCGTTTTTCAAACAATATGTTCCCATTTCATTTTAAGCTGGAGTGGAGACTAAACTAAAAATTGTTCACTTCTGTTCTGCCAATACAAATTGCTGTTATTTGTATTATTTTACGTCAGAGCAGTGCTTTAAAAGCTGCTACTTTACAGCTGGAAGCCTCTCATCTTGCACAATTATGCTCAAAATATACTGTACTCTGAGGAACACCCTTAGCCAGGGCTGTACTGGGAATAAAAAGCAGCCCTGGAAAAATATGAAGACCAGCCCTATTTTCTGTTGAGTCAGTATACAAATGCCCCATTTTTCTCAAAGGGGATTACTGGGATACTCCTTCCCCAATATTATTTTCAGAATTAAATTATACGACTTTGTATTAAGTACAAGTGTCAGATTTATCAGTTATATAGGCACCCTACAACCCAATTGCATCCAGCAATCACCC
The DNA here is from genome assembly GCF_027579735.1 of Bombina bombina. NCBI lineage: Eukaryota > Metazoa > Chordata > Amphibia > Anura > Bombinatoridae > Bombina > Bombina bombina. The sequence continues at coordinate 355,614,005 of NC_069500.1, read as the reverse complement.
CTTTAAATTGTAGCTTTCCATTCCCAGCTGCTGCAGCTGTTATTTATTGTTGTTATTATTAATATATGTTATTGTAATAATTTTATTTATAAACATGTTCTATTAACTTTTTGACAACAAGCACATAAAACGGTTTTATTATTTCAAAATGTCTTTTGAGATACAGTTCATAATTATAAAGAAGCGATCTTAAATCATTAGTCTGTATTGTGCTTGGTAAACTGTCATGACATTAAAAAAGTATCGGTAATTGGTATTGGTGAGTATTTGAAAAAAAGTATTGGTACTTGTACTCGGTCTTAAAAAAAATGGTATCGGTGCAACCCTAGTTTATTGCACTTCTAAAAGCATTTAGTTAAAATTTGGACTTTGTATTTAAATGTCTATCTACTAATTGTACAGAGATATTCTATATTTTAGATTAGTTAACCCTACACCACCGGTGGTTTTTAAAGGGTATTAAATTTGTATTTGATTTAATTATTTTAAGTAAACCTTTTATTCTCAAGTGAAGGGAGTTTTTTTTTTATTATTGCTTAAATATTAAGTGTATTTCATTTTTATTGAATACTACTAATTTTAGTTTGTCAGTATATTTCCAGTGTGAAACACAACACTATGTAAAAAGCTAAGATTATTTTAACATTTTCATAAAAAAACAACAAAAACCCCACAACTTTATTTAGACAAGCACAAAGTGCTTGTTATATTATATGTAATTTATAGATAGATACTTGGTTGTACCAGCCAAGGTGCCATAAAGAACAGAAGCAAATAAAAATACAGTAAAGTCCATGAAGTCTTTTGTGGGCAAGTACCGTATATACTTGAGTATAAGCCGACTCGAGTATAAGCCGAGACCCCTAATTTTACCCAAAAAAACTGGAAAAGCTATTGACTCGAGTATAAGCCGAGGCTGGGAAATGCAGCAGCTCACAGTAAATTTCAAAAATAAAAATACAGGTAGATAACAATAAAATTGCCTTAATTGAGCAAAGAGGGTCAACAAAAACAATATATAACATTAAAGTATTAACAATAACTTTAAATGTACAAAAACCTTAACTCAATAAGCAACCAAGCTAAAACACAAGCATTAAAATCCTTCAAAACTGGATTCCTCCTCCTCATCTGTATGTCCAAACAGAGCTTCAGCAGGCTTCTTACCTCTATCGCGTTTAAGCTGTACTGTGCCTTCTGTGAATGGCGATCCCGGAAGCACCGAAGCCTCGGCTGCGCGCAAGTCCTCGGTAAGTATTTTTTTTTTTGTTCACTGGAGTATAAGCCGAAGTGGATTTTTCAGCCCAAAAAGTGGGCTGAAAAATTTGGCTTATACTCAAGTATATACGGTATTCAAAATAAGTTACTCAGTGTTTTTGAGTGACTTTGCTCCATTTATATACTTAGCAGATTAGCCCTAGGATATCGAGATTGCTGTCTGGGCTAATGTATGACTAATTTACACACTCCATTTTTGCTTGTGATCATCATACCAAGCACAAGGCTGTGAATTTTGGCCTAAAATCTCTCTCTGTCTCATCTGACTGAAAAACCCATCTCCACACTGCAGCCATGTTAAACTAAATGTCTCTCACAGGTGTTGTGTACAAAAATTACTATAAACCAGCGAGGAGGGCTACAGATTGAGGCCTTAGACACTGGAGGTGATGTTGTGAGGCATCTGGGCGTATCTCTTGGCTGTAACAGAATCCTTCACTTATGTTTTCCATATAATTGAACTCTCTGTCCCAGTATGAGTACCAGCTACTTATTGTGGTTATAAATATTTATCCATATTAGAATTAGTTAATATACCCAGTATGATTTGCAAGTATAAGTACACACATTCTAATTTGTATCAGAAGGTATTCGAGAGACTAAAAACAAATAAGCATGCAACAAGCCTCCGAACTCTATAAACAGTACTGCAAATAGAATACACAGGTATCAGCACCGCATAGAAAATAAATATTCTATATCCCCGGGAAAATGCATAAAAGGGTTTAACAAGGCTTTTCTGAAGAAAGTGACGTGGTCGGGCAAACTAATAAAATCAGAGGACAAAGGAAGGATGTTGCCAGAAGGGAAGAAAAAAAATGGAAGCAGGTGGAGCGCTGATCACCTACAATTGGTAACATTTGTTGGTTAGTCTTGCTAGGATGAGGCAGGATACAGGTTTATGGTTGCAGTACCCCAATACATTCAAAGCACTAGATAACTTCTAAACAAGGAAACCAAGAAAATATGCAGAGGAATGATCCATTCATTGAAGGTAAAGTACCAGTAGATATAGACAGCACAGCAACATGCTTGAAAAACTGGCGCATGCACTGTGCTGTGGGATAACCTATAAGGACATTTCAAATATATTTTTTTGAAAAATCCTATTTCTTTCCTGAATAAATCGGATTTTTTGTTATGCTTGAAGAGGTCTGCTGTATTAGTTTCAGTTGAAACAGCTTTTATTTAATACTTTTTTGCACAAAGGACACTCTTTCATGTACATAATATACATTTAAGTACAATGTCTCTTTAACCAATAGGGAGCTAATCTGTGGGGAGTACCGTTTCGTGGATCCTACAAGCAAGGGGGAAAAAAAATATATGACCAAATGATCTGTGACTGACAGTAGGAAGTGGACATGTTATGGTTGCTTAAAGCAGGGACTAATTAATCGGTTTAAAATTTAGGATCCAGACAGTTATATGCAGAATAACCCAAAAAGTTAGGAGCAAGGGTAAACTTTTAGTAGTCAGTGGGTCCTTGGCACCTGTTTTTTTTTTTAGACCTGCCTTGTGTGTGCAGTGTGTATATATATATATATATATATATATATATATATATATATATATATATATATACACACACACACACACTAGTACTAAAGCCCGTGTACACGGGCCATTTTTTGCAGTACAGCGGTCCCACCCCTTGCTCTCAACCCCTCTCTATTGCTCTCTCTCCCCCTCTTTGGCTCTCTCTCCCCCCTCTTTGGCTCTCTCTGCCCCCTCTTTGGCTCTCTCTGCCCCCTCTTTGGCTCTCTCTGCCCCCTCTTTGGCTCTCTCTGCCCCCTCTTTGGCTCTCTCTCCCCCCTCATTGGCTCTCTCTCCCCCCTCATTGGCTCTCTCTCCCCCCCTCATTGGCTCTCTCTCCCCCCTCTTTGGCTCTCTCCCCCCTCTTTGGCTCTCTCCCCCCTCTTTGGCTCTCTCCCCCCTCTTTGGCTCTCTCCCCCCTCTTTGGCTCTCTCCCCCCTCTTTGGCTCTCTCCCCCCTCTTTTGTTCTCTCCCCCCTCTATTTGGCTCTCTCCCCCCCCTTCTTTGGGCCTTCTCCCCCCTTCTTTGGGCCTTCTCCCCCCTCTCTTGCTCCCTCTCTTGCCACGCCCCCATCGCGGCACTACATGGGAGGTGAGGTGAGTGACAGCTTGCCTCGCGCTCCCCAGACCTCACAGCTGTTCAGCTTGTATGCTGTGTACCTCGCGCACGCCCGCTGTCACTCACCTCCCATGTAGCGCGCAGCTTCTCACAGCTGTTACTTGCCTGGCTCCAAGCCGACACTGATCAAGGCCAGGTATGTTTGTCACGTGCAGTCTCTACTGTGCATGACTGCATCTGACAAACATACTTGGCCAATTATTATATAGGATGATTGCCACCTCAGTCATGTTTTCCTGGACACCTATGGGTTACACATGCTACAGGGTATGCAGGGAGAAATATAAAATAGTGCTGTCCAGAAACACAATACACGTCCCTCCCTGCAGCATGTGTAACTCATAAGTGTCCAGGAAAACAGGGCTGAGGTGGCAATCTTATGCATATTCAAAAAATAAAATACTGCACTGAACACAAAAAGCTAGTTTTGCAAGCTAAACATTTGTTTTTTTTTCACTCCAGGGTTATACAGTTTATTGAATAGGTTTATCTTCTCTCCGTTGCTGTGGCAAGTTAGAGACATATGTAAATGAACTGCTGCACCAAGTAAGCAATCACTAGGTTGCATGTAAAAATGTCCAGAAATTTTGAAACCATGGAAAAAACCACACCTTTTTTTCCTGGAAAAAAAATAAATGAAATTTTCGGAAAAATTGAAAGAAAAAAAAAAAATACAGCATGGAGTCGTTTTTACAAATAGAAAGTAATTTAATGCACTGTATATAAAAATATTATGCTTGATATAAAAGTACAGCTTATTCAGTAACTAAACTAAACTTGCTTTTTAAAACTATTTTTAAAATGGAATAACAAATGTTACAAATGGAATAACAAGAACATTTCAACTATACATGAGAAAGAACAGGTAACCAACCCCCTTTCCCTCAAAAGCAACAACAAAAGCAAGAAACTATCAACATAAAAAACATTGCAAATAAAAAAGTTAAGTAACTGGCATTATTTGTGCCTGTAGGGTATGGTCATGAGGGGGGGGGGGGTGTAAGGACCACCTCAATATTTAAGTTCCATAGCGATGTTTAACTTTAAAAAAATAAATTGAGAAAAGGAAAAAAGACAACATATACATGCAATTTAATCTCTCATTTTCTGAACTACTGCTATTTTCCGTTTTTTCTTCCTCTACATATTTGTCATGTTTCTTATGGACTACTAAAAACGTAAGGTTTGCACGGATTGAAACAAGCCTACAACTGCTGAAGAAAGTAAAGTGAAAGATTTTATTAAGAGCTTAATCAGGTGTCATTTTATCTATAAATGACGGTATTGTGTATTTTTGTGAGGCCAGTGGTTTGCAACACTTCCTTACTTAAAGGACCAGTCAACACTGTAGATTTGCATAATCAACAAATGCATGATAAACAGACAATGGAATAGCACTTAATCTGAACTTCAAATGAGTAGTAGATTTATGTTAAATAAATTGCAAAGTTGTGTCTATTTCCACTCCCCCCTGTATCATGCGACAGCCATCAGCCAATAACAAATGCATATACGTATATGCTGTGAATTCTTGCACATGCTCAGTAGGAGTTGGTGACTCAAAAAGTGTAAATATAAAAAGACTGTGCACATTTCGTTAATGGAAGTAAATTATAAAGTTGTTTAACATTGCATGCTGTATCTGAATCATGAAGTTTAATTTTGACTTGAGTGTCCCTTTAAAAGGGACAGTATACACAGTAATAGACACTACTATAAAGAATAATATGCACAGATACTGATCTAAAAATCCAGTAAAAAAACAAACAAAAAACAAAAAAACAAAACTTAGAAGCTCCCAGTTTAGCTCTTTTAAAAAAGGTAGCTGAAACACCCACTGCAAGTGGGGGAAAAACAGACACTCCCCCCCCCCTTCTTCCTTTGCATATGAAAAGACCCTTTACACAAACAGGAGCAAGCTGGATAGGTATACATAAGTATTCTCCTAAAACTTTGGGGCTTGGTTAGGAGTCTGAAAAACAGAGCAATGTTATTTAAAAATAAGAAACTATACATTTAAAAAACAAAACAAACAAATAAAAGCTGTATAGGCTATTTGAATGGATCATCTATAAAATATTTATGCAATGAAAAATCTAGTGTATAATGTCCCTTTAAAGATTCTGCTAGTGAAGAAACACCTTTGTGATGATACAGAAGCAGCAGAGTGTTTCTGGGATGAGAACTTTGGAGGGAAAATCTACTTACACTTTCATTATGGCCCTCATCAATTAATTCCATAAAGTATTTTTTAATGTCCTTAGGGCACCTCTGGCATGCAAGGATGTGTTTGTCATCCTTGTAGCATTTGGAGAACAACAAACATTTCTTCTCATAGTATTTGCAAATTGCAGCTTTGCTCTCAGCAGCAATTGCACTGTGGAAATGTTTCCGAACTTTAGATGTTGGTGCCACCATTTTACTGAGAGGAGGAACAAAAAGCTACTTAGTGACAAGACTATAAACATAATGCTGTGATGGGGAGAACATTAATAGGAATCATTTAGATAAAGGTTATAAAGATACATTTGTCAGACAAATTTAACCTCTTACCTGTCAATTAAGGCCTGAGAGGACAGAAACTATCATCTACTGTACACAAACAATCACCCACTGTAGGAGGTACAAGATGGAGCCCATAAGCAAACTTAAAGGGACACTGAACCCAATTTTTTTCTTTTGCAGTTCAGATAGAGCATACAATTTTAAGCAACTTTCTAATTTACTCCTATTGTCAAATTTTCTTCATTGTCTTGGTATGTTTATTTAAAAAGCAGGAATGTAAGTTTAGATGCCGGCCCATTTTTGGTGAACAATCTGGGTTGTCCTTGCTGATTGGACAGCACCAATAAACAAGTGCTGTCCATGGTCTGAACCAAACATTTGCTGGCTCCTTAGCTTAGGTGCCTTATTTTTCAAATAAAGATAGCAAGAGAACGAAGAAAAATTGATAATAGAAGTAAATTAGAAAGTTGCTTAAAATTGCATGCTCTATCTGAATCACGAAAGAGAAAATTTGGGTTCAGTATCCCTTTAAAGGAACATGAAACAATTTTTTTCTTTCATGATTCAGATAGAGAATACAATTCTAAAGTACTTTCCAATTTACTTCTATTATCCAATTTGTTTCATTCTCTTGGTATTTGTTGAAGAAGCAGCAATGCACTACTGGTTTCTAACTGAAAACATGGGTGAGCCAATCACAATATATAGTTCTGTATCGAGTTCAAAACAATGACTGAGGCTTGGTTACTAATTTTATTTTCAATATTTGCTTTAAATGTATCAATACTAGTTCACTAAGGTCTAATTTTGCACTATTCCATAATTCAATGATTGTAAAATTGGACCAATGTCAGGAATGTATACAAAAATAAAGAATACAAGTTTGTGAGATTATAGCAAGGTGTACTTTGTCCTTTTTAATGTATAATGTACTCACATGCAGATGCGCACGGGCGAGTACATTTTCTTGCGGGCTGGTAATTTTTTTTCAGTTACTTGCTCGGTGAGCGTATTCATTTTTTGGGTAATCATAGGCCCTGTAAATATCTAGTGTATAATGTCCCTTTAAACCAGGCCTCGACAAACCCAGGGAGCCACTGGCTCCTAACTTCTTCTCCATATATCTATATACAAATACCACTGTCTGGCCCCTACAAAATATGTACGGCTCCTAAACATCGTTGCTGGCTCCTAAATTTTAAACAGATTTGTCGATCCTCGCATTAAAGGGACAGTAAGCGTACAGAATAATGTTACATTATAAGTATTGTCAGTTTTTCTTTAGTCTAAAGTTGGACTCCGCTCCAGGATCTACTGAGTGGGTCTTGGATTTTCAAAGCTCTATTCCCGGGTGTTCTGGCTAGTCACAGCACGCCCGATCCCGCCTCTGGACTGAATGTAGCGTCCAACTGTTTAGACTAAAGATAAAACAACTGGCAATACTTGTAATTTATGAAGTTATGAACAGTAAACACAAAAGTTAAACTTAAAGCTCCACATTCTACTGCAGTTGTGGGGAGGAAATTAAATGGACATTCAACTGAAATAACTTTCTTGATTCAGGTAGAGCAGCGACAGAAACTTCTCCGTTTACTTCTTTTATCAAACTCTTTTTTTTCTCCTTTCATTGAAAAACAAACATACGCATTGCTGCTCTGGAGCCGACTATGTGTTAAACCCATATGCAGAGGTTGAACAGTTAGAGCTTTTTATTATTTTTGTATCTTTGCACTTGCTTGTCCCTTTTACAAACTTACATATAAAATACAATATTTTGTAACCCAGTAGAAGTTTTTGTGAAAAAACATTTTTGTTTCTTTAGAATCTTAAGAAGTGACATTGCAATGTGATCAGTTATGTAGTTTTGTTATTTAGAACATTCTGCCATCACATTTTACATTTTGGAATGCAATACTGATATCCTCATTAAACACACACCAAGCGCACCCTTGCAGTAAGTCAACTTCAATTCACAAATGATAGCACAGCGGCTGGTCACTATAATGGATGACAACTTTAAAGCTTTTAACAACATCTTCAATACTTTGTGCTAAACGCTGTGTAAATAAGGGACAGGAAACTCAAAAATTAAGTTTCTCATGAAATGTTTAAAGGGTCTAACTAAATTAAGTTTCTCTGGTTCGGCTTCTAGAGCATTAACACAGTAAAATGACATTCAACAAATGCATAATAGAAAGAGAATACAAAAACAGTTTGAATTTCAAATGAGATTTTTTTTTAGTTTAAATTAAATTTTTAAAAGCTTTTCCTTAAAGTGACATGAAGCCCAACATTTTGCTTTTAGGATTCATAAAGATAATGCATTTTTAAACAACTTTTCAATTTACCGTACTTCTATTATCAATTTAGCTTTGTTGACTTGGTTTCATTTACTGAAGGAGCGGTAACACATTACTGGGAGCTAACTAAACACTAAGGCAAACCAATGACAAGGTATCTAGGTATGCTTAACAAAGGGATACCAAGGGAATGGATCAAATTAAATAGTAGTAAATTGGAAAGTTTATTAAAATTGTATGCTGTATCGGAATCACGAAATGTCTGTTATATATATCTGTCTCTCTATCAAACACGGAAATGGACTGCACTCTCAAACCAGACTGGGTATAACATCCCATGACCCTGCAAAACTCACAGCCCTGGGTGCCCACCAGCAATCACAAACAGCTGCACAGCTTTCAGGGACTCAGGCAGTTAAAGGGACATTGTACACTAGATTTTTCTTTGCATAAATGTTTTGTAGATGATCCATTGATATAGCCCATCTGGGAGTGTTTTTGAAACTATTTATAGTTGTCTTATTTTTAAATTACATTGTGATGATTTTTAGATTCCTAACCAAGCCCAAGAGTGTCAGATGTATTCATGCATTTACAGACTCCTTTTGCTCCTGTTTGTGTAATCTGCCTTTTCATATGTAGGGAAGGGGTAGTGGTGTCAGCTCTTCTTGATTTCCCAGCCTCTTTCAGTGACTGTCCCAGCCTAACCTCGTCAACAGTACCAAACTGGGAGCTTCTAAATAAGTTTTTAAAAGGTTTTATATTTTTCAGATCAGTATGTGTGCATATTCATCTTTATAGTAGCGTCTATTACATGCAGTTATATGAAAATTGGTGTAAACTGTCCCTTTAGAGTGATAGTAAAGTCTAGCATTTCAAAAACGCTAGGATTTACAATCACCAAAAATAAAAGCAACCTTCATTCATCAGAGGCTTCAGTGGTAACCTAAGTGCCTCCGGCCCACCTCAATTTTTTCAATGAGGTGACTTTTCCACCTCTCAGCCTATAGCCGTGGCATTATGCAGTAGGCTAGCACGGCTATTGGCTAAGAGGTGGAAACAACACCTCATTAAAAAAAAAAAACTGAGCTGTGTGCCACGGCGAAATAAAAGGTCATATTCATAATTTTTTTTTTTTTTAAAACTGATGAATGTTGCCTTTATTTTTAGTGGTGGTAAATCCTAGTGGTTTTGAAATGCTAGAATGTACCATCACTTTAACCGGTGCAAAGCCCATAGAGAAAACAAAATTATATATTTAATATTAGTCTCTTTAAAATGTAGGTGACAAATAGAAGATTAGGCCTCTACTTTTTCACTGCAGCTAATGCATTGAAATGTAGATTACTAATGGTATCTTCTGAGACTCTAAGACTAATTATATATTACCAAGCCATTAGTACAGAGAGCCGAGATCTAGGTCATCTCCGACATCCTCATGATAATTACGCTAGATCTATAAAAAGAAAATACTCCTTGCAAAGAAACACTGTTGGGATAAAGTTTCAAAACAGTCCAGAAAAACTTCTTCTGTTTGTACTTTTTCTAGAACAAATGGTCTGGTTGTGCGTCTCTATTACTAATTGATCAGCTGGGAAAAAGAGTGAACAATGTCAGCTTCCTTAGTACACATGCAGGGCGTTTGCTGTTGGCAGACTTGTTCTTGGGAAAGTCTATAGATGGAATAAAAGGAGGGAAAATTCATTGCATTTGCAAAACTATACAAGTAAAATAGGGGTTTTATTAGAAAATAACTCACTTTTTGAAAGTACATAATAGTAATTTTATGTGCATAACAGCAGTTAAAGGGACAGTCTAGTCAAAATTAAACTCATTATTCAGATATGACTTGTAATTTTAATCAACTTCCAGTTTACTTTTATCATCAAATTTACTTTGTTCTTTTGGTATTCTTAGTTGAAACTAAACCTAGGTAGGCTCATATGCCAATTTCTAAGCCCTTGAAAGCAGCTTCTTATCACATGCTTTTTAAATTGCTTTTCACAACAAGAGACTGAAAGTACATGTGGGCCATATAGATAACATTGTGTTAACGCAAAGGGAGTTAAGATTTTTTTTTTTTTTTTTTTTTTTTAATTTATTGAGATTCAATAAGGATATACAAACATATATGTCCATGAATGTTACATAAAAATAGATAGAAACACCGAAAACAATTGTTATGCATCCAATTAACACAAAGCATGAAGATCAGACATCAGCAAGTTAAATATGTACAGTATATACCCTTCAAACTATATGCCATCTAGGAAGAAAAACTATCAGGCCACTCTTGGACCTCATCTTGTCATAAAAGAAAATACAACAGTATAGAAGGCAATCAGGATCATGTAGAGACCACTTTTGGGTCTCAGATTATGAATCAACAGTTTCTTATTTTTGTACTATAAAGCAAGCTCTTATATCAGCTATAAATGTGACAAGGAAAATGGAACGGTAGATTAATAAGAGAATACTATGTCACATGAAATTATATATAAGAATAACAATATATATAACAATATTATATGTAGTAACAGATGGGATTGCTATAGGATTTATTTTCCTATGTGAGCCCATTGGAGTATATGGGGGGGGGGGGGGGGGGAGGAAGGGAGGAAAATGATCAAATATAAACATTGTGGAGGTTGAATTACTAAAAGCTAGATCCAATAAAATACATATCTCTGACACCATGAAAGGGATAAAATGTTTTATCCTAGGAGGCCTAGGGGGTATATTCAAAAGCCTTACCTCTAAGATCAGCAATAATCTGTTACGAAATCAACACAGAGAAGAAATAGCCTCGTGTTGTCAGTTAATTTCAGGACAGCTAGATGATCAATTAATATCTGCTATATGTGGAAGGTTACTGATCTATAACTGCCTTCTAGTGAAGAGAGTTGGTATGATAGACAAGTACATTTCCGTATGAAGATATCTGACTAAATATTGACTTATATCATCTCTGATTGCATTGCTATAAGCTATAAGGTGAATAACTAAGGCATGGTACATAGTGCAAATCTCAACATAACCTACTTTGAATTATATCTTGGGCGAGTATAATACAGTATTATCTGCCAAACTATGAGCTCAGCGGGAATAAGGAACTCAATTTTGCATTGCTGTCAAGAGGTAGACTATCAGACATATGAGGCTCTCCCTCCCTGCAGGCACGGGCCCTATGCCCCACAGCAAGGGAAACCTCCAGTTTAGGGCTATATAGTGAGTACGCCAGACAATGAAAATGGTTACAAATAATATGGAACCATAATGTAGTAATATGGTAGCCGTAAAGGCAAACCACCTTGCATCCAGATGGCGAAAACTAAGTACATTTGGTGAGTCATAACTAACATATAAATATCATTCTTATATAGGTAGGTCTATTGGGTAGCAGATTAATTATCACAGTTAAGTAGCTCCATCTTCATAAACATATTTATCAGTAGCACTTGTCTTCTATATATTCTAAAATATATAATATTACTAGATCTAAGAGGGTGGTGTCTAGGGATAAAATAACATGTTGGATAAGTGTGAGCAGTTCACAACTATCATTTAAAAACTCAGACAATGTGTGGGAAAGCTGTAGAACAACCAGTAGTGGAACAATTTTAAGTAGGCATAGGATAATAAGGAACATGGACATAAACTGAAATACTTAACAATATTAAAGAGATAGGTTATCTGTCATTAAAGCAAGCTTATTCATGTCAACGTCCCATATCATTATTTCAACTGAGACTGTTAAGATATATGTTCTTTACTAAATGCAATGTACTTATCTGTGCATCTTTAGCCAGAGAAAATAACAGAGTCCTGGTCTATTGAAAACTAATAAAGGTAAGTTTATGAGATGGCTTTGGGTCTATCTCACTCGTAAGCGAAACAAAAGCTATGTATAGTAGCTTAGGAGAGCTGCAGCCACTATGTGACCGCGACTTAGCCAATTCCTTTCTTGCCAGGGAGCTGTGGAGGAGGGATGTGAGATAGTGCAGAGATGTCTGCTATAACAGAACATGGTTCCCAGATACAGCTGGCCAGGACTCCTCCCTGTTGCAGATGTCTCCTCTTGTCTTGAATAGAAGTGGTGCTGTTGCGGTATGGATCCGGGCTCTCCAGACTGAAACTGCCTTTTGTCTCGAAGGTAGAGTTCCTCCACAGGGGTAACACCCGGGCTGACCTGTCAGCTCTCGATTCATGTAACCTCTCGGTAGCACCGTCTGTTATAGTGCAGACAATACCTCTTGGGTGCTGCACCACGTCAGCTGAGCTGTGGTCATCCATAGTCTCACGCTCCTTTAGCTTACTGTGGGGAAGAGTAAAAGCCTCTTTCAATTCCCCAATGAGACTGTATTGTAGTGCATCAAGTATATGAAGTAGGGGACTCAGCACAACATCGGTCAGTCCCTCTGCAGCTGAAGACATCATGGCTTCCGAAGCTGTATTTTTCTGTCAGCTGAGAGAGGGAAATAGCAGTTTCAAGCCTTTAGCTTCAACAAACCAGGGTGGGATGGTAAATAACGGTAAACGCCATAACGATCTCAGTAAGCCTCCGCTGAGCATGTATATTATCTCTCCCTTATGGCATTCGTGGTATGAATTCACATGCTAAAATGGCGGATCACCCAGTTTTACTATAGAGTACACACACCAGTCATCTGCATAATAGTCCACTATTTCTTCTATTTTTCATCTCCAAAACCCTCACCCCTCTGCTTGGGGATCAGACTAGCAGGAATAAACAACATAATCTGTGTAAGCTGTATATTTTCATGGCTAATTTGATCGAGTCTTTGGGAGCTCAAGATGAACACGTCCTGCTCCTTCAACTGCCGGCTCCGTCCCCCTCGAGTTATTTAAGATTTAGTTCAACACAATACTAAATGCAAGTCAATAGATAATAAAAACAGTCACAGTCATGTGATCAGTGGGCTTGAAGAAGGTTCTTAGATACAAGGTAATCACAGAGGTAAAAAGTATATTAATATAACTGTGTTGGCTATGCAAAAATAGGAAATGGGTAATGAAGGGATTATGTAACTTTTAAAACAATACAAATTCTATTGTAGACTGTCCCTTTAAGCAATTAACTGGAGAAGATCTACATACTGTCTTAGTATTCTAGGTATAAACATCTCCCACGATTGTGGCCAAGAAGGGCATCTATAAATGTGCTTTTGTCGTGCTTGAAGCTACCACTGTGTTCTATGTAGCCAGGTTAGGCAATGCAGCCTACTCACAGGTCAGAAACACCACTGTATTTCTTATTTATTAAAACGGCATATAAGCTGTTCTTATATCTGCACTGTCTGATTGGGAGCATTTTAAAAACATATTTTAGCATTTAACTCCTCCCAACCCAGGTATTATGACCAATTAACTATCAGCCATAAAATTATTCACAACATGATTCTGCTGACATCACAGATGACATGAGCAAACCTCAATACATTCGCTGAGCAGCGCAAGCTTTCCTCCTAGACAGCTGCCGTAGCTCCTGACAGCAATGGCAATGACTAATATTTTATAGACCACTGAATCCAGTATTACAACAATGGGTGTTCTGCAGTACAGTGTTTCAATTTTCAAAGAGCCATGTGTGAGGTCCAAACTCAAACTATCCCCTAAAGCAAAAACTATTGTAAAAAGGCAAATACGCCAGTTTTACTAGTGATTGTGTTATATTAGCAATGCACTGCACAGTTAGCTGCAAAGTAACATTGTGACTCCCATTACAAAGCACCTCTGGATTTGTGTAAAAATTGTGCTTGCCCCTGGCTACCAAGCGAGCTAAAAGGGATATGAAACCCAATTTTTTCTTTCACTATTCAGATAAAGAATGCAATGTTAAACAACTTTCTAATTTACTCCAATTATAAATTTTTCTTCGGTCTCTTGGTATATTTATTTGGAGAAGCAGGAATGTATAAGCTTAGGAGCCAGACCATTGGGTAGCGCTTGCTGATTGGTGGTTACATTTAGCCACCAATTAGCAAGCACTACACAGGTGCTTAACAAAAAATGTGCCGGCTCCTAAGCTTAGATTCCAGTTTTTCAAAAAAAGATAGCAAGAGAACGAAGATACATTTATAAAAGAAGTTAGAAAGTTGCTTAAAATTGCACACTCCATCTCAAACATTAAAGAAAAAAATGTGGGTTTCATATCCCTTTAAAGAGCAAATTCTGTAACCTAGGTAAAAGCAGGCAACAACAACAAAAAAAAAAAACTAATTTACTTCCGTTATCAAATGCAATTCATTCTCTTAGCATCCTTTGTTCCTAACTTTTTGTGCTATTCTCAATATACCTATACACAAATAAAAAAAATTAGGAGCCAGACATTTGTATTTTAAAAGTGCTTTATTGAAAATGAACATATTACATGAGTAAACCTCTTACTTTATCCTTTCGGAAAGGAGTTCATATGTAGCTTAGTCCTTGTCAAAGAAGCAGCCAGGGTCTCGGGCAGTTTTGTCAAAGTTTGCTGCCAGGATACCATCAGTCTCTATATTAGCTCTTAGTTTTTATAATTTTAGAAGGTTATAATGGTAATGTAAACACATAGTACAATTGAGGTGTCAACTTACATATCATCAAATAGATAAAAGCAATGAAAAGATTATATGTAGTGCGCTCATTGATAAATAGAACTATAAGGCGCAATTACATATACGCTGCAACCCGCGCCACCCGTAATTTCACCTCGCACATCGGGCTATTACATATATGGCGCCGGCAGTTCATAAAGTGCGTAAGTCTGATAAATTAGCAATGTCCATTAATGAGCGTAAATACAAATTTGTGGAGTCGCCAGTGACTTAAGGCACTTTAGAAACTGCTGGCGCCTAAGAAAAGTAAAGAAAATAAATCTCCCGTAAAAGTCTAACACACCTCCAAAAAATAAATGTATTAACCCCTAAACCAAGAAACCCCCCACAACGCAATAAGCCTAATTAAACTATTAACCCCTATATCCTCCATCAAACCCACACCGCAAGTAATAACTAAATTATTAACCCCTAAATCCACCAACACCAACATCGCAAACTACCTATTAAAGGGACATGAAACCCAACATTTTTCTTTCATGATTCGGATAGAGAATTCAATTTTAAACAACTTTCCAATTTACTTCAATTATCTGATTTGCTTTATTATTTAGATATCCTTTGTTGAAGAAATAGCAATGCACATGGGTCACCCAATCACGTTAGGCATTTATGTGCAGCAACCAATCAGAAGCTACTGAGCCTATCTAGATATGCCTTTCAACAAAGGATATCAAGAGAATAAAGCAGATAAGATAATAGAAGTAAATTGGAAAGTTGTTTAAAATTGAATGTTCTATCAGAATCATGAAAGAAAAAAATTGGGGTTTCATGTCCCTTTAAAACTATTAACCCTTAATCCGCCATTAACCCACAACGCAATAAACCCATTAAAACTATTAACCCCTAATCCGCTATTAACTCAACGCAATAAACCTATTAAAACTATTAACCCCTAAACTGCAAAAGCCCACAACGCAATAAACCTAACCCCCCTAACCCAACACCCCCTAAATGAACCGAAATTACCTAATTTACAAAATACTAAAGTTACTATTAAATTAAAACTAACACTACTTTCAAAATACAAATAAACTAAGTATAAATTAAAGGGACAGTCTAATCAAAATTCTGGGAGTAGAATGTCCCTTTAAGCTACAATTACAGAAAATAAAAAAAAAATCTAAGATTATAGAAAATAATAAAGAAAATTACCAAATTTTACAAAAATGATACCTAATCCCTATGAAAATAAAAAGCCCCCCAAAATAAAAACACCCCCTAATCTAATAATCTACCAGTAGCCCAAGATAATCAGCTCTTTTACAACAAAATACACAACCCCCCAACAGTAAAAAACCCCACCCACCAAATCCTCACAAATAGGGCATTTAGCTCTTTTATTGCCCTGGTCTTCAGTTCCAGGGTCGTCGGTCTTCAGCTCCGCCCTGCACCGGCTGGTTCCTGGAAGAAGAAAGAAAAGGTCGCCGCTTGGAAGAAGACTTCACCGCCTGGAACAGGACCTTCTTCGCCGGACTTCAGGACAGGCGAGTACCACTTGGGGGTTAGAATTAGGGTTTTTTGTTTTTTTTAAATTTTATTTAGATAGGGTGGGAAGTAAAAGAGCTGAATGCCCTTTTAAGGGCAATGCCCAACAAATGCCCTTTTCAGGGCAATGGGTTAGTGTTAGATTATTTTATTTGGGAGGGTTTGGTGGGTGGGGGGGTTTGTGTATTTTGTTGTAAAAGAGCCGATTATCTTGGGGCAATGCCCTGCAAAAAGACCTTTTAAGGGCTACTGGTAGTTTATTAGATTAGGGGGTGTTTTTATTTTATTTTTTGGGGGGGGGGGGCTTTTTTATTTTCATAGGGATTAGGTATAATTATTGTAAAATTTGGTAATTTTCTTTATTATTTTCTGTAATCTTAATTTTTTTTATTTTCTGTAACTGTAGCTTAAAGGGACAGTCTACTCCAGAATTTTGATTAGACTGTCCCTTTAATTTATACTTAGTTTATTTGTATTTTTAAAGTAGTGTTAGGTTTTTTTAATTTAATAGTAACTTTAGTATTTTGTAAATTAGGTAATTTGGGTTCATTTAGGGGGTGTTAGGTTTGGGGGGGTTGGGTTTATTGCGTTGTGGGCTTTGTCGGTTTAGGGGTTAATAGTTAATAAGTAATTGCGGTGTGGGTTTGATGGCAGATATAGGGGTTAATAGTTTAATTAGGCATATTGCGTTGTGGGGGGGGTTGTCGGTTTAGGGGTTAATACTTTTATTAGTTGTGGTGTAGGTTTGATGGCGAATATAGGGGTTAATATACTTTATTAGTGATTGCGGTTGACAGGTAGATAGATATTGCGCATGCGTTAGGTGTTAGTTTATATTTTACAGGCAGTTACGGGAGTTACGGTACTCCCATATTCAGCGCAAGGCCTGCTGCGGCTGCCTTGTTTGGCGAGGTGAAAATGGAGCAAAATTTCTCCATTTTCGCCACGTAAGTCCTTGCGCTGAATATTGGATACCGATTTGCGACGTGGTGCCATGTTGGCTTATGGGAGTAAAAATTGCGGACGACAGGTGAAATATACGTGCCACAATTATATGCGGCACCGTATATGTAATAGCAAAATCATGTAAAAAATGGCGGCGGCTTTTGCGGACGCCGCCGCATATGTATTGGAGCCCATAGTGCATAACTAATGCAACTAGTGGTTTTGAGATAAATTCAAAAGGGGCGTATCTAAAGGTTCCCGACCGCAGGAAAGGAGGGAGAAAATGGGAGAGAGAAGAAGAAAAATAATAATAATAATAATAATAATAATAAAGAGGTGAAGAGTGGGGGAATTGTTAGGGAGGTGTGTGTGTGTATATTTAGATTGCCGGGTGAGTAGTTTTGGGGGTGTTTTGTTTTCTTAGGGTTACTCTGTGGTTTTAGATGGGCTACGTTTAGGTTTATGATCATGTCCATTTAGTGTGGCTCTTAAATTTTAAACAGATTTGTCATCACCTGATAGTCACATCTGGTGTCAATGGATCGCCAGATGTGTTCA
The DNA here is from genome assembly GCF_027579735.1 of Bombina bombina. NCBI lineage: Eukaryota > Metazoa > Chordata > Amphibia > Anura > Bombinatoridae > Bombina > Bombina bombina. The sequence continues at coordinate 355,596,160 of NC_069500.1, read as the reverse complement.
GCTACCTCCCAGTACTGGGATTGCTGCTCTGGAGCAGACTAACACATTTCCAGGGACTGAGCATAGCAATTTATATGCCTGTAATGTCCACTTAAGTATTAAATGTGAGTTCCAGCTTCTCTAGAGTGGGTGCAAAGAAGCACAAACTTCAGAAGTATTTTACAGCAGCAAAACACTGAACATATGTCACTTAAATCAATTTATGAGGCATTACAATTCATGCATAATGTATCTTTAAAATGAGAACGGCTTTAAAGCTCAGCAGCTTTCTGTATTTCAGTACAGTACACCCAGGAGGTAGAAGGCTTAATAAAAAGTTATAATCTCCCTTAAGACCAAATCTCCATGGTTCCTTTGTTGGTTGTTTGTTTAATAATAAAAAACCCAACAATGCATTTCATAAGTTTGTTAGATATTCTGTTAAAAATAAACCCCTCTAAATTATGAAGCTGGGGACTTAAAATAAAATAAAATTATATAAAAAAATTTTTTTTAAGATATTAGCAATTTAAAAAAAATTTTTTTTATAGTATAACAAATGCTTTGTTCTTTTCTCCTTAGCATGATTATTTCTTTAACACAACTAGACGTACAATAATCATTCCAAAAACTCCAGCTACATGATATTGAGAGATAAGATTCCTTTTATTGTCATTGCACAAGTTGGAAAAACAAGGCAACAAAATATATTAAAAACATCTAGCCCAGACATTGCAAATAAATAGTATAAGGTGCAAAGTACAATAGTAGTTATAAATGATTATAAAATGGAATAACTTAGATGTTAAATACACACATAACATATGCAGTGTTCCATGAGTACATAGTAAGAGGGGCTTATTTTTTATTAGAATATCAAACTTGAGATTACCTTTTAACACTGTTGGTTTAACAGTTATTTGTTATTTTTCTTGTTCATGTCTAGTGAAAATTTATATATATCAGTATGCTAAATTTACAGAATTAAATCAATTTGTCACCAAAAAAACATAACAAGAAATCACAACCTAAATTACTGGACAAAAAGGGAGAGCAGTGCACTGTTAAAGCTACTTTCTCTGGAAGCAGTTAGCTGCTGCGTATGAAGACCACTATCCGCTGCAACTTACCATGAACAAAGGGGAAATGTGTTTTGCATGGCTGCAACAATAGCTGGTTGTATAATACTGAGACAGTCTGAAGTTCACTAAACATACTTCTATGTTATGCTAAAAGAACTGGCCAACAAACTTACAGCATCTTTATTTCTACGGTAAAATGACGGGGGGGAGTTTTCAGCTGAAGTCTTGCTAGGAAACGTACAGGGCTAAAGCGCACTATGGCAATGTCCTAATCTATAAATACTTGTGTTCCATAATCCCAAACTATGCTGAGGCTTAACAGAAAGAACTAGGGCACACCACCTCAGGAAAAAAGAAAGAGGTAGAAGAAAGAACACAACGTAAGAAATGTAGCTACATATATTTTAAGAAAATATTGTAACAAAAGTGGGATATTTCAAGTGATGGTAAACTCTACCCTTTATAACAACAGATCTGGAATGTTAGTGATATTAATTTAGATGGAATTTAATTCATCAGGTGTAATGAAGATGCACTATAACTTAATTTTTAATCTAGCATTGAAATTCAAATAACCCACGCTCCGGCCGCCCACTTCAAAAGTCATTTTTTTTTTTGCCAACTAAAGGTTTGAACTGTTCTCCAATCAGCGCTCTAGCCTTAAAGAACCAGTAAATACAGTAGATTTGCATAATCAACAAAATGCACAATAAAAAGACAATGCAATAGCACTTAGTTTAAACTTCAAATAAGTAGTAGATTTTTTTCTGACAAATTCCATTAATATCTATTTCCACTCTCCCTTTATCATGCGAGTCATCAGTCAATCACAGATGCATATACCTATATTCTGTGAATTCTTGCACATGCTCAGTAGGAGCTGGTGACTCAAAGTGTAAATATATCAAGATTTGTGCATATTTTGTTAATAGAAGTAAATTGGAAAGTTGTTTAAAATTGCATGCTCTATATGAATCATGAAAGTTTAATTTTTACTTGAGTGTCCCCTTTAAGGCACTTTAGTTGTAGCTAGAGCACCGATTGGAGAACAATTAAAAAAGTTCTCACAGAAATGCCAGCGCTATATTAAAAAGTGATAACGTTTTTTCATTACAATTGATGAATTAAAATCCATGTAAAATATCACTAACATTCCAAATATGTTTTATAAAGGAGTTTACCATCACTTTAAAACACTACAGCATTTTTATATAAAAACTATGCAATTATAAATATTGTGCAGCACCCAGGGCTTTGTTGATAAACCATTGCATAGCAATAAATAATAATCAAAAAATAAATACTGAATTGATAATATGCATGGAGTCAAGAATTTTGTATGGTATTTAGGGATCAGCAAGACTAAAGCTGATGACAGCAACACATTTGGGGCAAGTGAATTAATTTAAATGCAAATAGATGTGTTAGGTTAATCTAAAACTTAAAGCCGAGACATTTAAATTGTTTAAGTATAATTTATTAAATCAATATACAATACATATTGTGATTAACCAGTAAAATGGTTTTACAGCAAATCTGTATACTGTTACTATAAAATAGCCATCTATTTTCAGAAAAATGCTTCTCAGTTGCATGTCTAATTAAGATATATTAAATATATGCAACACAAAACTTTACTTCTGACTCCAGGTTTTATTTATTTTTTCCATATATTTATGTACATAAAACCAAAAGGTAGGGTTAAAAACAAACAAAAAAAATACTCTCAACAGCTGGGATGTGCTAGTTACTATACTTATATATTCCTAATAAAAAAATAAGTTATCCATTAATTTACCTAGCTACTACAGCTTCACAGTTATCTTGCTTTTTTGGAATAGAAAACAAAATACTACAGGATTATGTTCAGCAAAGTGCATACAAAAGAGGGACACTGTTATAGTTTTATAAAAGCTAAAAACAAAAGCAATGTTGAATGTTTTATTTTTAGAAACACTGCAACTGTTAAGATTTTGTTATTATTATTAGATAGATTTTAATAAGCAATACATGTATGCTTCCTCAAGTGAAATTAACTATACTACCTTCTAATTCACTTTAGACCGTACAGTGTCACCATCTTAATTATGTTACACTATGAATAAATATCATTTTCTTTCTATGCTTGTAGTGCTTTTCTGAACTGAACAGGGGTCAGCAGAAGAATAAGAAGTGTGTGTGTGTGTGTGTGTGTGTATATACATATATATATATATATATATGTAACATGTAATCTCATAAGTATAGGACCTTGATGTAAAATGTTGGAATCAGCGAGTATCTATGATCTGCTATGTGTATGGAACCTTGCTTTGGAATTATTAAAATACTAAGACGGTGCTGATGACAAGTCGTGCAGCTGACAGACACGCTAACACTATACGTGTAAGTTATAGGGGATAGCATAAAGCAAATGTATTGTCACCTCTAACCGATTTAACGAGACATATTAAATAATAAAATCAGTAACACAATGTGGTTATAATTCAAATCATCAAGCACATATAAAATATTTTCACCAATTGACAGTCTGATCAGTACAAGGCATACGAACTATATAGCAATGCGCTCAGGATCGTACGATCAGCGCAGGAGGTAAGTATACATGTGTCTAATGCAGCAGACAGACCAGAGGAAAAAAACACCAGGAGGGTTTCAGATATTGCGGACATCAAGTGATCACTCGTGTAATTCAATGAGCTCGCACTTACCATGGCGAAGCCAGACAGCAGCGCAGATGTCCGGCTGGAGGCTTTGAGCTTGGCCCGGCTCAAGTAGAGCTTCCTCCAGGACAGCGCCTGCATCGAGTGCTCGTTTAGACTCATGAGTTCCACGTAGCTCTTGCTAATCCACTCCGGATAGGAGACCTCCTCCTCCACCTCCTGCTGCGGGGGGCGCGGGCGGGTTTTTTGTGTATCACCTTGATCTGGGTACATTTGCCCTGCAACTAGGACAGCGCGTACGTGGGCATCATGACACGAAATTACTCAACCTCTCGAATCTTGGTGCTGGTATAACGGAAATACTAAAAAGCAAAAGTAACGACAGTCTATCGCACACAGACTCTCAAGGCCGCCGTACCCACCCTTTCCCAGAATGCCGTGTACAACTACATTCAACACATGGTATTTTTAGTCTACTTCCGCCAACCAAAAATTATGCGACCATAGCTTCCGCCAGTCAAGAATGCATACATTACGACAATAGAACCTAATGAGCTAAGGCTGTCACTTCAAAAGCCCTAGAACACAGCAGTCTATGCATATATTTTATAAGTTGTTGCTATGGTTTATTTACAAGTACTTTATTAACCATGACTGAAGAAAACAAAACGTACATATATGTATTACTACACATCTTTCATCTTACATTTAGTTACCAATTAGCAAGTGCTACCCAGGTACTAAACCAAAATGGGCTGGTGTTCTGACAGATTAGCCAATTCCTCAAATTAGCCAATTCCGTCTGACCCCAAATGCTTTCACTACGCATGCGCTTCCGATCGCCGCAAATCTGTTAGATCAGCCAAGTCTGTCCAAAAATTGACTCACTGCTTTGGCCCCTTGAAACCCCCAGGCGGAGGCAAAAAGATAGTAAAAATGGGGTAATTACAGTGCATCGTATATATATATATATGTTTGATGCAGGGACTCGATGAAGCGCATGCACACTGAGGGAATTTGCTGTGAGCTGTGAGACAGCTGATTCCAAGTCACCGGAAGTGACGGAGTTGGCTGATCTGCCAGAACACCGACTCCTAAACTTAGATGCCTGGTTTTTCAAATAAAGATAGCAAGAGAACAAAGGAAAAATTGATAATAGGATTACATTAGAAAGCTGCTTAAAATTGCATGCTCTATCTGAACCACAAAATAAAAAAGAATTTGGTTAAATATTCCTTTGAAGCATTTTTTTAAGCTATCCCAGGGTGTCACCTCTGTTTGAACTCAGGTTGTTGTTTTCCAAGTTCCTAGAGACACTGTTTTCTGTCACCCTGGGTTGAAATTTTTGACTTAAAAAAACCACTGTAGTGGAAAATCAAAATTAAACTTTCATTATTCAGATAGAGCATGCCATTTTAAACAACTTTCCAATTTACTTCCATTAACTAAATGTGCACAGTCAACTTTTTGGAGGCATCAGCTCCTACTGCATTTGTGAATGGCTGATGGCTGTCACATGGTACGTGTATGCATTTGTGATTGGCTGATGGCTGTCACATGGTACAGGGGGAGTGGAAAAAGATATAACTTTTAAAATTGTCAGAAAAAAAATCTACTACTTATTTGAAGTTCAGACTAAGTGATATTGCATTGTCTTGTTATCTTGTATTTGTTGATTATGCAAATCGACTGTGTTATAGATTTGAATAATCAACAAATGCAAGATAACAAGACAATGCAATAGCACTTAGTCTGAACTTCAAATGAGTAGTAGATTTTTTTCTGACAATTTTAAAAGTTATGTCTTTTTCCACTCCCCCTGTACCATGTGACAGCCTCAGCCAATCAAAAAAGCATACACGTACCATGTGACAGCCATCAGCCATTCACAAATGCATACACACTTATTCTTGCACATGCTCAGTAGGAGCTGGTGACTAAAAAAGTTGAAATATATAAAGACCATGCACATTTAGTTAATGGAAGTAAATTGGAAAGTTGTTTAAAATGGCTGCTCTATCTGAATAATGAAAGTTTAATTTTGATTGAGTGCCCCTTTAATTGCCTCCCTGTATCCTGTTGAACCAGAAGTAGGTAGAAAGTCAGTTTGACTTTTAGAGTTCTGGGCTATTTTATTATTATCATCGTTTTTTTGTAGAGCGCCAACAGATTCCGCAGCGCTATTAACAAAGGAGGAGTACAACAAAATAATTATAGGGATCAAATGGGTAGAGAGTTGTAGTCAGCTCTTGAGAAGGTGATCAACAAACAGCTGGACTCTTAGGCTTACATGCTAAGGGGGTTCAGGGGATTGCAATGGAGGAGAGGAACTGGTATAAAGAAAGGTTAGCGTAGGTTGTATGCATCCCTGAACAGTAGAGTCTTTAGGGAGCACTTGATGCTTTTAAAAATAGTAGAGAGTCTTGTGGAGCGAGGCAGAGAGTTCCACAAGATGGGAGCCAGTCTGAAGAAGTCCTGTAAACGGGAGTGTGATGAGATGACGAGAGAGGAGGAGTGGAGGAAGTCGTGAGCAGAGCGAAGGAGACAGGAGGGAGAGTATCTGGAGATAAGGTCTGAGATATAGGGTAGAGCAGTGCAGTTAAAGGGTCATGAGACCCACATTTTTTCTTTCATGATTTAGAAAGAGAATGCAATTTTAAACATCTTTCTAATTTACTTCTATTATCTAATTTGTTTTATTCTCTTGATATTCTTTGCTGAAAAGCATATCTAGATATGCTCAGTAGCTGCTGATTGGTTGCTGCACATAGAAGCCTCGTGTGATTGGCTCACCATGTGCATTGCTTTTTCTTCAACTAAGGATGTCTAAAAAATGAAGCAAAATAAATAATAGAAGTAAATTGTAATGTTGTTTAAATTTCTATTCTCTATCTGAATCATGAAAGAAAGATTTTGGGTTTAGTGGCCCTTTAAGGGCTTTGTTTGTCAGAATGAGAATTTTGTTTTTGATCCTAGAGGCTAGAAGAAGCCAGTGAAGAGATTGGCAGAGAGGTGCAGCAGATGAAGAGTGACGTGTAAGGAAGATGAGTCTGGCAGAGGCATTCATAATGCATTGTAAAGGAGCTAGGCGGCAGGTGGGGAGACCAGAGAGGACAGAGTTGCAGTAATCGAGACGGGAGAGAATGAGAGAGTGGATTAAAATCTTAGTTGTGTCTTGTGTAAGGAAGTGTCTAATTTTAGAGATGTTTTTAAGGTGGAAGCGGCAGCGTTAGCCAATGACTGAATGTGAGGAGTGAAAGAAAGATCTGAGTCAAATGTGACCCCGAGACATCGGGCATGCGGGGTAGGGGTAATGATGGAGTTGTCGACAGTTATAGAGAGATTGGGGGTCAAGAGTTTAGAAGAAGGGGGGGGAATAAGGAGCTCAGTTTTGGAGAGAATTAGCTTGAGGTAGTGAGAGGACATCCAGTTGGAGATGTGAGAAAGACAGTTAGTGACACGGGTTAGCAAGGAAAGAGAAAGGTCTGGTGCAGAGAAGTAGATTTGGGTGTCATCGGCATACAAATGATATTGTAAACCGTGGGACTTTATTAGGGAACCTAGTGATGACGTGTAGATTGAGAAGAGAAGGGGACCGAGGACAGAGCCTTGCGGTACTCCGACAGAAAGTGGTGACGGGGCAGAGGAGGCCCCAGAGAAGGCTACACTAAAGGTACAGTTTGACAGGTAGGAAGAGAGCCACGAGAGGGCTGTGTCACATATGTCGAAGGATTGGAGGGTTTGGAGCAAGAGAGGGTGGTCAACAGTGTCAAAGGCTGCGGACAGATCAAGGAGGATAAGCAGAGAGAAGTGGCCTTTTGATTTTGCTGTAAGTAGGTCGTTGATAACCTTAACAATTGCTGTCTCTGTGGAGTGATGGGGACGAAATCCAGATTGCAATGGGTCAAGGAGGGAGTTTATTGTAAGAAAATGGGATAAGCGTGCATAAGCTAGTTTTTCGAGAAGCTTTGATGCAAGAGGGAGGAGGGAAATAGGGCGGTAGTTGGATGGGGAGGTAGGATCAAGGGAAGGTTTTTTGAGGATAGGTGTGACCAGTGCATGTTTCAGCGATGAGGGAAATATACCGGTGCTGAGGGAGAGGTTGAAAGTGTGTGTGAGTATAGGGGTAAGGGTGGCAGAGAGGGAGGGGAGTAGCTGTGAGGGGATAGGGTCAAGGGGACAGGTAGTGAGGTGAGAGCGCAGTATAAGTTCCGAAACTTCTTCCTCAGTAACAGGGGAGAATGAGCTAAGTTTAAGGTTACGTGGGTTGTGGTTGATTGAGAGCATTTGAGGGGGTGAGAGAATAGAATTATGTTGAGAGCTGATTTCATTTCTGATGGAGTCGATTTTGTTATTCAAGTGGTTGGCAAAGTCTTGAGCTGACAGAGAAGTTGTATTAGGAGGTGGGGGAGGGCGGAGAAGAGTATTGAAAATGGAGAACGTTTTGGGTTTGAAGAAAGATTAGAGATAAGAGTAGAGAAGTAGTGTTGCTTATGGAAATTAAGGGCAGAGTAGTAGGAGTTCAAGATAAATTTGTAATGTTGAAAATCAGCTGAACTCCTAGATTTTCCCGCTCAGCAGTACGGGAACATCTGCGTAGGTATCGTGTCAGAGGAGTATGCCAGGGCTGAGGATGAGTGTTTGATTTCCGAGCTATGGTAAGAGGGGCGAGATTGTCAAGGACGGATGTAAGGGTGGAATTATAGTGGCAGATAGATTTGTCAGGGCATGAAAAGGAGGAGAAGGATGAGAGGAGAGGTTTGAGGGAATTAGAAAGCTGTTGTTGATCTAATGACATAATGCTTCTGTGAAGTTTGGTGTGAGGAGCAGAAGGAGGGAGAGTTGTAGGGAGGGATGATATGTTGCAAGTAAGGAGATGGTGGTCAGAAAGAGGAAAGGGGGAGTTTGTGAAGGTTGAGAGGGTGCATCAATAGCTAAAGATCAGGTCAAGGGAGTGACCATCTTTGTGAGTGGTAGAATCAGTTCATTGTGACAAACCGAAAGAGGAAGTGAGTTGCAGAAGTTGTTTTGCAGAGGAGGCAGTGGGATTGTCAAGAGGGATGTTGAAGTCACCAAGAATGAGGGAAGGGGTGTCTGAGGAAAAGAAATAAGGTAGCCAGGCAGCCAAGTGATCTAGAAATTGAGTTGAGGAGCCAGGAGGACGGTATATGACTGCAACACGTATAGAAAGAGGAGAGAATAAGCGAATCATGTGGGTTTCGAATGAGGAAAATGTGAGGGAAGAGATGGGATGTATTTGTTGAAAGGTGCAACGAGAGGAAAGTAAAATACCTACACCACCTCCTTGTCTATTACCAGACCTAGGAGTATGGCTGAAGTGGAGACCCCCATGTGACAGAACAGCAGTGGATGCTGTGTCTAGGGGAGAGAGCCAGGTTTCTGTTAGGGCCAGAAGGTTGAGGGAGTGGGAGATAAAGAGGTCATGTATAGAAGTGAGTTTGTTGCAAACAGAGCGAGAGTTCCAAAGTGCACAAGTGAAAGAGGAAGTGGCTTTTGATGCAAGATGAATGTAAGTAAGGTTGCCAGAGTTTTGTTTTTTGAGTCTGTGGGATGGTATACATGGATGTGCACGGCTAGGCAGTTGTTGGGGACCAGGATTAGGGGAGATGTCACCAGCAGTTAGTAAAAGCAAGAGGGATAGTGACATGAAATGAGATACTGATTTGCAGTAGTGAGACTGCTTTTGAGACAAGGTGCAGGGGGAAGAGAGAGTGTTTAGGAATAGGTAAAGTTCATGAGTACAAAAGTAAGGTGAGTTTGAGAGAGATGGGCTAATGAACAGTGCAGGTAGAGAGGGAGAAGGAGTAATTGAATAATGTCGTTTGTTATAGAGACAGAAGGCAGGAAAAAGGAATAAGAAGATATTAGGCATTTTTACAAAAGAGGGAACCAGTTAAACACATAAGGCACAGTATTACAGTAGCAATTGCATAAGAGAACAGTAAGGTATATCAAACATAATTTTACAAAAAAAACCTGCCTTTTTCTTGCCTCTTGCCCAATCCTTGTCCAGTTCTTGTATAATTCTATTGCTAGCGCCTCACTTATAAAATGTTCACTTTGAAAATGTGAACATATGTTGTTATAGCAATGCACATCCCAGTGCAATGCACATCCCAGACTGGTGTGAAATATATGCAGGGAGGGCAGTCAGCTGAGTCACTAAATTTAGTTGATTGCTAATCAAAGACAATTGGAAAGGCCAATTGGAAAGTTAGATTCTGGTCTGGTCAGGGTGAGATGTTAAGTAAACAGACAATAACATTTGGGGGAGGTTAAAACTATGGAATAAGACAGCTATACATTTTAGAATAATAACAAGTATTGATAAGGATTGAACATCACATGGCAATTAAATGAACATTAGAAATAAGACATTGGATAACAGTACAACAGATGTAGGACTAAATTAACAAACTAAAATCATTTGCTCTATGTAAATATTCACATACCAGAAGAGAGTTACAGGAGAGTAAAAAACACCAGAGAGCAGTGAATAGTTGCAGATTGACAGGGTCTCTATTCATGTACCAGAAGAGAGTTACAAGAGAGTAAAAAACACCAGAGTGCAGTGAATAGTTGCAGATTGACAGGGTCTCTATTCACGTAGCAGAAGAGAGTTACAGGAGAGTAAAAAACACCAGAGTGCAGTGAATAGTTGCAGATTGACAGGGTCTCTATTCACGTACCAGAAGAGAGTTACAGGAGAGTAAAAAACACCAGAGTGCAGTGAATAGTTGCAGATTGACAGGGTCTCTATTCACGTACCAGAAGAGAGTTACAGAGGAGTAAAAAACACCAGAGTGCAGTGAATAGTTGCAGATTGACAGGGTCTCTATTCACATACCTGAAAGCAGAGGAGAAAGTATAGGGATAGCTTGATGTAGTGTGCAATTCTTCAACAGATGCCAATAGGCAGCATGTTGTCTTAATAAGCAGCACTGTGCTGAGTAGTGAGTGCAGTTCTTGTATAATTCTATTGTTATTCTAGTGCCTCACTTATAAAATGTTCACTTTGAAAATGTGAACATATGCTATTTTATTTATTTTAACTGTAAATAGCAAATATGAAAAAGCAAAGAAATAAATAACCGACATTCTAAAATCAGGAGGTCTTCATGACATGCCATTTTAACAACTTTCATTTTTACTTATATTATTTAATTTGTTTTATTCTCTTAGTATCCTTTGTTAGCATACCAAGGTAGGCTCAAAGTAGCAATTCACTATTGGGAGATAGCTGCTGATTGGTAGGTACACATATGTGCTTAGTCATTGGCTTACCCAGTGTGCTCAGCTAGCTCCCTGTGGTTTTCCCTGTTACTCCTTTCACAAAAGATACAAAGAGAATTAAAGTTAATGTCAAGTTTGATGAATCAGTGCCCGGTTTTTAACCCTATTAAAAACAAGGGCACTTTCATTCATCAAACTTAATTTCACTCGTTTTGTTAAAATACTTACCTTTTAATCTTTTAAGCCGCTCCAGCGATTCCCCCGTCTGGCGCTCGTCACTTCATACATCAGCAATGACGAATACGGCATCCTCCAATTACGGCTCCTCCCGAGGGGAATCATTGCCTGGGGCAACGCCGTAATTAGAGGAAGCCCGATTCATCATTTTTGACATATGAAGAGGCTTGCGACGGACGGGGGAAGCACTGGAGCGGCTTTCAAGATTAAAAGGTAAGTATTTTAACAAAACAAGTGAAATGTAAAGTTTGATGAATGAAAGTGCCCCTGTTTTTAATAGGGTTTTTAAAAAACGGGCACTGATTCATCAAACTTGACATTCACTTTAAACAAATCCGATCAAATATATGTAAATTAGAAAGTTGTTTAAAGTGATGGTAAACTCTCCCCTTTATAAAATCAGATCTGGAATGTAAGCGCTATTTTAGATGGGGTTTTATTCATCATGTGCAATGAACATGCGCTATAACTTAGTTATTAATATAGATATGAAATTCAAATACCCCACGTTACACCACCCACTTCAAAAGTCAATTTTCCTGTCAGCTAAATGATTGAATTACTCTCCAATCAATGCTCTAGCTACAACAAAAGTGCCATATGGGAAGAGCGCTGATTGGACAACAATTCAATCTGTTAGCTCACAGAAAATTTTACTTTTGAAGTGGGCGGAGGAGCATGCAGTATTTGAATTTCATATCTATATTAAAAAGCATGTTATACTGCATCTTCATTACAGCTAATGAATTAAACTCCATCTAAAATAGCGCTTACATTCCAGATCTGATTTTTAAAAGGGGAGAGTTTACCATCACTTTAAAATTGTATGCTCTGAATCATGGAAAAAAATGGTTTCAACCCCCTGTGATAAGAGTGGGAAGTGACATCTCCGGATGGGGACGTGGTTTAGGGCGTTGATTGTCTATGTCGCAGTTACCAAGTTAGATGTGTTGTACAAGCTGTATACTTCTATGCTCTACAATAAAATAGCGTTGTACCTTCTATGCTGTGTCCAGCATCTCATGACATGGAGTCAGAAGTACTTGCCTGTGCTTCTGTTTCCTGATTAATGACGATGTCGCAGTTTAACCCACCTGAGCCTTTTGATTTCTCTCAGCCTGCAGCTTGGCCCACATGGCGTTAGCGGTTTCAACGCTTCAGGATTGCTTCCAAGCTGGACAAGGAGAGTGGTGAAGTACAAGTTAATTCTCTTTTGTACTCTATGGGGAAAGATGTGGAGCCAGTGTTCAATGCTTTCCAAGAGGGGGAAGAATTTGACTTTGAAATAGTTATGAACAAACTCAGTGCTCACTTTGTGCCCAAAAGAAATGTGATTCATGAGAGGGCCTGTTTTCACAAACGTGCTCAGCCTGTGGGAGAATCTGTGGAGTCACTTGTGCGCAGCCTGTATGAACTAGCTGAATTCTGTGAGTTTGGTGTTGCTAAAGAGGATCAAATCAGAGACAGAATAGTCATAGGAATTGCAGATGCTGAAGTCTCACTGAAGCTACAGTTGGAGGCCGATTTAACATTGGATGGGGCTATTAGGATTGCCCGCCAGAGTGAACCGGTGAAAAAGCAAAGTGCTGATCTGAGGTCCGAGAGTATTGTCAAGAAGTGTCCTTTGTAGGGTCCGTTGTTGAACGGTCTGGTTCAGATGAGGATTGGCGGGTAACTCTTATTGTAATTGGAGCCAAAGTTGCCTTTAAGATTGACACAGGAGCAGACATCACTGTTATGTCCCTTGCAGCATTCATAAAACTGCCTCAACAGCCTCAGCTGGCGAAAGTTACAACAAAGGTTCATAGTCCTGGTGGCCGCATCAATTGTGGAGGGAAATTTCTTGCCAGCTGCGAGTACAAGCAGAGGAATTCACCATGTGGGTACATGTGATTAGAGGTCAGTGTGTTAACAACCTATTGAGCAGAAAAGCAGCCTGTGGTTTGGGCCTGGTCGCCAGAGTGAATGAGATTTAAGAAGATATGTTTGGTGAATTGGGCCAACTGAATTGCAACCCAGTCCGAATATCACTTTAAGGTGACACAGTCCCATACAGCATTACCACTCCTCGTAGAATTCCATTCCCGCTCATGCCTCAAATGGAGAAGGAACTTCTGCGTATGAAGAATATGGGAATTATTAAAGAGGTTGTTGTAGCAACTGACTGGTGTGCCCCTATTGTGCCGGTTGCAAAGAAAAACGGGAAGGTACGCATCTGCGTAGATTTGAAAAGGCTGAATGAGGCGGTGAAGAGAGATATGTGCTGCCGACACTTGAAGACAAAGCTTCGAAATTGGCTGGGGCGAAGTTCTGCTCTACACTGGATGCTTCCAGCGGCTTCTGGCAGATACCTCTAGATCCAAAGTGCCGCAAACTGACTACCTTAATTACACCGGTAGGTTGCTTTTGCTTCTGCAGACTCCCCTTCGGGATATCCTCTGCTGCTGAAATCTTTCAAAGAGAGATGAGTTCTCTCCTAAGGGACCACGAGGGCACGGCAGTCGTCATGGACGACATTTTGGTGTATGGGTCTACATTGGAAGAACATGATCAGCGATTGAGCTGTGTGCTGCAGATCATTAGAGAGTCTGGGCTGAAATTAAATAAGGAGAAATGCCATTTTAGGAAGCTGAGTTATGTTACTTGGGGCACATTATCAATGGGGATGGCATCAAGCCGGACCCTGATAAAATCCTTGCTATTGAACAGATGAAAAGTCCTTCTGATGTACATGAGCTGAGACAAATATTGGGCCTTGTGAATTATGTGGGCAGGTTCCTTCCAGATTTATCCACAATACTACACCCTCTCACAGAGTTGTTAAAGAAAGATGTTGCCTGGGTCTGGGGACCTTCACAGGAAGAATCTTTTGTGCAGGTCAAGTCCCTGCTGGGGTCTGCCCCAGTGTTGGGGTTCTACGACCCTTTTAAAAAGACTGTGGTTAGTGCTGTTGCAAGCAGTTATGGGTTAGGGGCCGCCCTCCTGCAGTTGAATGAGTACAAACTACAGCCCATCGCCTACTGTTCCTGTACACTGATGGCTGCTGAATCGAAATACGCCCAAATTGAGAAAGAGTGTCTGGCTGCAGTTTGGGCCTGTGAGCGCTTCCAGCGTTACCTAGTGGGTTTAGAGAAATTTAGTCTGGAGAATGACCATAAACCGCTAGTCCCTCTAATCAACTCCTATGATATTGACAAAACACCCCTAAGATGCCAGAGACTTCTGATGAGGCTGCTCAGGTTCAACGTTCAGGCAGTGCATGTGCCGGGGAAACAACTGGTAGTGGCAGATACATTTTCCAGGCTCCCGCTGGCTGCTGCTGAAGAATCTTCAACGGAATCAGATGTGAAAGTGTATGTAGATTCAGTTCTGGCATCCAAATCTATTTTGTCAGAGAAGCTAGAGCAAATAAGAAAGGAAACACATTTAGATACAGACCTTCAAGAAGTTATTAGGTACATAAAAGAAGGTTGGCCTGGGAGCCGGGCAGCCTGGATGTCTTTAAAGGGACAGTCAACACCAGAATTTTTGTTGTTTAAAAAGATAGATAATACCTTTATTACCCATTCCCCAGTTTTGCAAAACCAACACTGTTATATTAATACACTTTTTACTTCTGTGACTAACTTGTATCTAAGCATCTTCTGACCGCCCCTAATCACGACTTTTAGTTACTATCTATTGACTTGCATTTTAGCCAATTAGTGCAGTGTCTGCCACTAGCCACGGGCGTGATCACAATGCTATCTATATGGCCTACATGAGCTTGCTCTCCCCTGCTGTGAAAAGTAAATAAAATAGAGGCGGCCTTCAAGGGCTTAGAAATTATCGTATGTGCCATCCTAGGTTTGCTTTCAACTAGAATACCAAGAGAACAAAGCAAAATTGTTGATAAAAGTAAATTGCAAAGTTGTTTAAAATTACATGCCCTATTTGAAAAATGAAAGTTTTTTTTGGACTTGACTGTCCCTTTAAGTTCTTACCAGTCAGAAAGGTTGCAGCTCACAAAGCTGTATGGGTTGGTGCTGTTCCAGGACCGCATTGTTATTCCTGTTAGCATGCGGCAAGATGTTAAGCAGGATTCATGATGGCCACTTGGGCATTACAAAGTGCAGAGAAAGGGCAGCTACGGCAGTATGGTGGCCTGGGATCAGTTCCGACATCGCAAGCCATGTGTCAAAATGTGCCTTTTGCCGGGAACGCCGGCCTACTCAGACAATAAAATTGTGTTTTACCTTCTATTGTGTCCTGCATCTCATGACACCCCCCTTTAACTAAAGGTCATTTGTTTAAAGTGAAACCAGTACTTAATGGTGCTAATACCACTATTCTGTTTCCATGAAATAATTTGGAGGTAACATCGTCCCCTAGTGGGCACAGTAGTAAAAAAACAAAAACGAAGTTGATAAGAAACAATGAGAGATCAGGTCAAGTCATTATCATTTAAACGTCAACTTCTATTTTACACATTAATTCCCATCTGCCACTTCTCTCCATCTGTTTCCCTAGTTGATCAACCCCTCCCCCTTTCTCAGACCCCCTGTCCTCTCTTATTCAGCCCTTCTGCTAATCTGTCTTTATTCTTTTATTTTACCATTCAATTCCCCTTCAGAGTGGTTAATCTAACTAAAACATAAAATAATTATAAAGAGTTGAATATTTCAATGTCATTTATTTAATTATACGCAACAAATACAATAGTGAAGACTAAGAGACATCCATTCATACATTTAAAGTTTATAAACTCATAAAAAGGTCAATTGTAAATAAACGTATTTTTAACATATTCGCAGCCACTTTAAAAACGATGTTGCTGAGTAACCAATTATATCTGAGGGTACGACTAGGAAGTAAAATTACATTCATCCGTTGCCACAGCACTCATATGAAAAAGACACAGGAGTCTTAGGCACCACCCACTTGTGATCACTGCTGTGGAAACTCATGCTCAAAAGTGCAGACTTCATGCACCAGTCATAACAAATAAAGAAGCGAGGTTCCTTGGCGCCTGCGTACACGCCAGCCCCCGTGACCGACCTAAATAGCAATATGAAAGGCTCACGAATGTCAGGAAATGTCTGATTCACACTAACCAGCAAACCCACGCGTGTTCGCAGCAAAGTTCAGTCACGTGGTCCCCCCGATGCACCCTGGAAACAATGTTTACCTTCTGTAGACCGTGACGTCACCGACCCTACTTACAACAGTGTCACTAATGGCTTCTAGCACTTTGTAAACGGATTGTTTATTTTTTGTGCATTAACTTTTTGTGTAATTATTTTACACACGGAGATTTCCTCTCCTGTGTTAAAAAGGCAAAGCATGCTACAGATTCGTTAATAGAGGAGCCCTCCTCCACAACAACCAACCCCATTTTACCCCAGAACTCCATGCTTCTCCAAAATATGGAAGCAAAGAAAGAATCTGGAAGAAGACTGGTGTGTAGAATGTTTTGTGTTTTTGATTCTAGTATTCATAGGAGTGGGTTAAATAAGAAACGGGGGAGGAGAAACCTCTTAAGAGTAGAGTTGACGGGTGGGAGAGGAGGAATGGAAGAGCTTTAACTGCTTCTTTGACGAGTGTTTTGAGTATTTGTGAAGATTTTTGAGAATGTTGACAAATTAGCTGCCAAATAGGGCTGTAGCCTGTTTTGTAACGAACGGGTTAAATCTCCTGTGTGGTGGGCCGGCGTCATAGCATGGCTTTTGTTTTTATTTTTTTTCCTCTTGTGTAATGTGCTTCCTTAGTTGTGTGAACGTGCAGGTTGCTCAGTCCCTGCTGGCTGCCTCAGCAACAACCCGAAGCTTTGTCTATGACTGAGAAAAAAAGGCACGGTTACCTGGATATAATATTTTTTTTATACCAGTGATGAATTTGTTATAGAACATGAGAGTACAGTTGCTTGCAAAAACACAATAAAATGTTTCCACAAATGCAATAAATGTAACAGCCCTTGTAAGATAAAAATCCACGTGCAACCTGCAGCTTACCCCATGTACATGTTTATATGAGTAGCAACACATGACATTTAACTCTATGAGTGCTAGGTATAGTTACAAAGCCTCGGGAGACAATGTATTATTGCAGCCTGAGATGTAGAATAGCTGTTTAGCTGAGTTTCTAATGTAATTATGCATATTACTTCAAATATGTTACTTAAAACGATTTTTTAAATCTTTTGAGCAACAGCACACTCTACATAAATGCTCATTAGCTTTAAGGCTGCTTTTAACCCTTCAGTTTCATCCAAAGAGCATAAGGATGGCAGTAGATCACAATATATATCTTCTATCCTTGTAGTGTTGCTGTCTGTAATTATTAGTTATACCACAGATATGTGTAAACATGTTTAAGTGTATGTATAGACAAACATATTAAGGGGCCTTTTTTTTAGTACAATACTAATAAGAAATTGCAGAATTTTGGCAAGAATTTAGGCTTTTTTCCATGTAAGGGGATGTTGCATTGGCTCACATTATGAGTAGTAAAATAAAAATGTGATTTCTGTACATTTAGGTTGGCAATTGTCTGTCAGTTGATCCCTGTGAAGTTATTTTTATTATTTTTGTACCTCGTATAGTTACTGATTTTTTTTTTTAAACAAATAAAAAACACACACTATATATATATATATATATATATATATATATATATATATATATATATATATATATATATATATATAATTTCTTCTTCATTATCTTACTATAAGTTCTTAAAAGGATAGATGTTATTATATACAGGAAGCTTTTCATTTTGCCTTGGTTTGTTTTGCACTGACAGCACTAGCACCACCCAAAAGCGTATTGCACTCTAGTTGAACTTTTTTCACAATAATAAATTGCCAGCAATACATGATTATAGAAAGCTGTAAGAGAAACTATAAAAAACATTGTTTTGCACAGTAGTTGACAAGACTTTGCTCTTAAAGGGACAATATTACTGTGACTAAAACTGAATCACCTGTTCAAGTATTTGATAGGATATTTGCTGCCCCCCTCTGTATATTGATTATAAACACAACTTTACACAATTATACACTAATAAACACAACACTATTCACTATGTGCAAGGCATCTATTCCCTAGTAAAATGCTGCACTATATAATTAACGTATACACTGAAAACATATATGCTGCGCTGTATAATGATTTTGAGGGTTTATACTCTAAAAGACAACAGGCTGCTCTGTATAATGGGTGCCTATACACTGATGATGAGTACTGTGATGTATAATTATGCAATTTCTAGGTCATCCAGGGGCTAGTGGACTGATGGAAATTTCAAGCCTTGTGTATATGTGTGTATGTATGTGTATATATGTGTGTGTGTGTATATATATATATATATATATATCTCAAATCAGACATTGTGCAGGAGCAGATAGTGCACTAATATCTTACAGAATATGAAAAGTTGGAGGATTGTCAGTACTGTATTCCTATGAGTGCCAGTTATACCCATTTATTAGGCTCTGGGTGGAGGCGAGTCCCACTGCTTTTTCTGGCTCCTCCACCAAATTTTATAAAGGCTGTTTAAGTTTTGCAGAGAGCGCAGGTGCTGTGCAGTGAGAGGCTTCCAGCTATTCTGGCTGACCTGGACTCTCTGTTTCCCCTCCCATTCTAGCCATTATGCAACCACTTATGACCCCCACTATGAAGCCCAAGTAAGGCAACAAAAGAATTAATATAAATTTAAAAAATAAATAAAAAATGTTGTGCACTAAATATGCATGCCCCCCCCCCCCCCCACGGGGGCGCCCTTTCACCTTGTCTGCCTCTATTGTAGCAAAGCATATAGTTCTTTAATACGTTGCTTTAGTTTCTTGCTCTAATATTTCCAAACTTTTGTTGCATTTACATTCAGTAAAGCTGGATGTTAAAAGGACAGTAAAGTAAAAATATTAAACTTTCAGGATTCGGGTGAAGCATGCACTTTTGACTACTTAATGACCACAACTTACCTTGTACGTTGGCGGTCTTTCACATGGCCCAAATATGTGTGCTGTGAATAGCGCAGGTCTTGCCAATGTCGGCAATACCGCCATATATCTGTACGCCTCTGGAAGTGATGCATGTAATACTAGCACTGCTGAGTTGCTGTTGGCGGATGTACAGGGTACGTTAGTTGTTAAGGGCTTAAACAACTTTACAGTTTTTGTTTATCTAATTTGCTTGGCTCTTTATATCCTTTGTTGAAAAGCATACATAGGAAGGCTCAAAACTTGCAAGCTGTTTAAAGGGACTTCAAAGTCCGTTTTATATCTATTTGGATAATTTGTATCAATAGTTAAGTGATGAAATGATCTACTTGCAAACTAAGTATTTTTAAAAGCATTTAAAACTAATTCTTCAAACATTGTAAACAGTTTTGCAGATTAATAATACACAATTTTAAAAACCGTGTTGAGTATGTTTGTTTATTGTGGCAATTTAGGACTAGATTTAAGTGAGCATTAAACATTTAAAGTGATGGTAAACTCTCCCCTTTATAAAATCAGATCTGGAATGTAAGCACTATTTTAGATGGGGTTTTATTCATCATGTGCAATGAAGATGCACTATAACTTAGTTATTAATATAGATATGAAATTCAAATACCCCACGTTACACCACCCACTTCAAAAGTCAATTTTCCTGTCAGCTTAATGATTGAATTACTCTCCAATCAATGCTCTAGCTACAACAAAAGTGCCAGACAGGGAGAGCGCTGATTGGACAACAATTCAATCTGTTAGCTCACAGAAAACTTTACTTTTGAAGTGGGCGGAGGAGCATGCAGTATTTGAATTTCATATCTATATTAAAAAGCATGTTATACTGCATCTTCATTACAGCTAATGAATTAAACTACATCTAAAATAGCGCTTACATTCCAGATCTGATTTTAAAAAGGGGAGACTTTACCATCACTTTAAATACATTTAGTTTGTACTGTATAATGTTTAATTTGGTGTAGTTACAATTTACTTTATTATTTATTTTGGCCCCTTGTCCTTTAATATAACTGTGAAAATTGTGCACTTTCCATTTTATATCAGAAGTGGAAGTGTTGACTCCAGGCTTAAAGGGACATGAAACCCAATTTTCTTATTTCATGATTCAGATAGGGCATATGATTTTAAACAACTTTTACTTCTATTATCTAATTACTTATTTTGAGCTAGCTCCCAGTAGTGCATTGCTGCTTCTTCAACAAAGTATACCAAGAGAATGAAGGACATTATATAATATAAGTAAATTGGAAAGTTGTTTAAAATTGTATTCTCTATCTGAATCGCAAAAGAAAAAAATTGGGGTTTCATGTCCCTTTTAAAGGGACCATGAAAGTCAATGTTAAACTTTTAGGATTTAGACAAATGCAACTGTAAGAGACGTCTCAATTTACATCTATCAAATTGACTTAATTCTCTTGGTATTTTCTGTTGAAGAGCATACCTATGTATACTCATGAGCAGCACTCACACCATTTTTTATATTTAAATAATATAATTAAAACAATAAATTTGCATATTTTTTGCTTTTAATATTTATTCTATGTAACATTTATTTAGTGTTTTAATGTCCCTGTTAAGAAGTAGTGAACCTGTCAGACCAGGATCACAACTGGATTGCACAAGCGTTTGCGTGTGCAATGCCACCTTCTGTTCTTCTATAACCAATCGTGTGCGAGCAGGGCATGTCAATCTCTGAGGTGATGGAAATGTTATAGGAAATTGTGGTTGCAGACTTGAATCATTGAGCCTGCAACTGAAAGGGCCATTCATATTTTAATACATAAACCCATATGTAGTATGTAACGAGAGGAAGAAAAAAAGCAGTGATGCAGCGTTTGTGCCAAACAATGTGACGTTTATTCAGATCAGTGCAGGTAGGACATAAGAACTCCACATGAAGCAACAGACTTTTCCTCTTACGCGTTTCGTGTGACCAATCACACTTCGTCAGAGAGGTGTGGAAATGCAGGTGTACGGTTCATTTATACCTAAATGTATTTAACTCTTTATGTGTAAGTAACAAAAAATGTGTTGTAAAACAATAAAAGGCATTAGACAACAGTGCATTTAAACAATTCGGGCATGTCAATCTCTGAGGTGATGGAAATGTTATAGGAAATTGTGGCTGCAGACTTGAATCATTGAGCCTGCAACTGATAGGGCCATTCATATTTTAATACATAAACCCATATGTAGTATGTAGCTAGGGCAAACATATTACAGTATGTGTGTGTGTATATGTATGTGTGTATATATGTATATGTATATATGTGTGTGTGTATATATATATATATATATATATATATATATATATATATATATATATATATATATATATATATATATATATATATATATATATATATATATATGTTACAGATTATGAGCTTCATATTCTGTTGGGAACATCATGTTTTTTTTTTATATAGGTATTTAAAGGAACACAAACCCCAAAATTTTACTTTCATGATTCAGATAGAGAAAACTTTTTTAAACAGCTTTCAAAGTTACTTCTATTATTTCATTTGCTTTCTTCTTTTGTTATCCTTTGCTGAAAGGTTTATCTTGGCAACCTCAGGAGCTGCAAAGAACCTATGTTCTAGCTGCTGATTGGTGGCTGTATATATATTGGATACCTGTGTTATAAAAGTAGGTTTTTCACTGTGTGTCACTGTCTGAGGAAGGGGATACGGTCCCCAAAACATTATATATATATATATATATATATATATATATATATATATATATATATATATATATATATATATAATCTATATCCGTGGCCCTCGGTTTACAACGGTTCAATTTACACCGTTTCAGAATAACAACCTTTTTTTCCAGTCATGTGACTGCTATTGAAAAGCATTGAGAAGCAGTGCATTTAATAAAATAGCCAGTAAATGGAGCTGTCCGCTTGTGTTGCAGCAAAGCCAAGCAAGCTGAATTTAATCATTTTAACCAGACCTGAGCTATCAAGCAGATTTCAAAGGAACAAGGTCTTCCTGTCTATAAATCAGTCCAGATTGGAATGCATAGAAAGAACTGTTTGCAGAAAAATGCAAGTGAAGTCTGTGTTGTGTGATTATTTTATTAGGTTTATAATGCTGTTTAGCAAATGTTTTTGTTTATTTAACTTAGTTTAATTATATATTCTGTTGTGTGATTATTTTTTTTTAGGTTTATAATGCTGTTTAGGATTTAAAGTCATCATTTCAAAGCTTTAAAAATAATGTATTAGGTGTTACTTATGACAATTTTGATTGGGGCCTGGAACCTAGCTCTCTCACTTCCCATTGACTTACATTATAAACTGGGTTTCAATTTACAACGGTTTCGATTTACAACCATTCCTTCTGGAACCTAACCCCGGCGTAAACTGAGGGCTACCTGTATGTGTGTGTATATATATATATATATATATATATATATATATATATATATATATATATATATATATATATATATATATATATATATATATATATATATATATATATATATATATATACACCGATTGTCATTGGCTTACTCATGTGTTCAGTTAGAAACCAGTAGTGCATTGCAGCTCCTTCAATAAATAATACCAAAAGAATGAATCAAATTAGATAATAGAAGTAAATTTGAAAGTTGTTTAAAATTGTATGTCCTACCTAAACCATGAAAGGATTTTATTGGTTATGTCCTTTTAAAGGGACAGTATACACTCCTTTTCATATAACTGCATGTAATAGACGCTACTATAAAGAATAAGATGCACAGATACTGATATAAAAATCCAGTATAAAACTTTTAAAAACTTACTTAGAAGCTCTCAGTTTGGCTCTGTTGGAAAGCCCACTGTAAGTGGCAAATAAGACACTCCCCCCCCCCCTCCCCCTTCTTTTGCATATGAAAAGACCCTTTATACAAACAGGAGCAAGCTGGAGAAGGTAGCTGACAGTATTCACATAAAACTTTGGGGCTTGGTTAGGAGTCTGAAAATCAGAGCAATGTTATTTAAAAATAAGCAAAACTATACATTTATTTTTAAAAAAACTTTATGGGCTATATAAATAGATCATCTACAAAACATTTATGCAAAGAAAAAATGAGTGTATAATGTCCCTTTTTAAGCAGAGTAATAAATATTGAATAACATTGCAATGTTAATTTATTTTAAAATATATACATGTTTTATTGTGTGTGGGTGGTAAGGTTTGAGTGTAATATGTTTTAAGAATAGAGATTAGACTTGATTGAATGTGGTGGAATTTAAGGGGTTTCTGTATGTACATAATCTGAAATAATTCGCCTGCACATTGACTTCTGACTAAAACATTGCTGTGTAAGGTCTCTGATTCTCAAGCTGTGTGTGTTTGTCTCTAGCGCTCAGTTGGCCGGATGAGATACGCAGAGCACGAGGATCTGTCAGACGTGGAGGAGATGGTCAGCATCAGGAGCTTCAGCCTGGAGCAGAAGGTCAGCAGCAACACCTACAAAGGAGACTTCGTTCACTACATGGAGGGCAAAGGTAGCCAAGTACAGTACAATCTATAACAGTGGTTCTCAACCAAAGTGACCTCAAGGCCCGGTAAATTTTAGCTAGACATTTCCAGGGCCCAGTAGTATGTATATGTATGTATGTATGTATATATATATATGTATATATATATATATATATATATATATATATATATATATATATATATATATATATATATATATATATATATATATATATATATATATATATATATATATATATATATATATATATATATATATATATTTTGATCAGCCAGGCAAATAGGACCTGGGCCGAGGGACCAGCAAGTAGGGGGGCCCACAAATGGTATCTCCACGGAATCCTGGTGCATTCCTTAAGCTGGAGTTTTCAGTTGCCCTATCAGTAACTAAGAAAATAAGTGTGGGGTTAGTGGGGGCCCTGGCAGGGGTCTGTCGCTATGAGGGCCATGGAGTGTGGGGTCTGGCCTGGAGGTTGGGTGCCCTTTCTCTGGCCCTTAATGTTGGGGGTCCTGGCTGTGGAGGTTGAGGGGCCTGTTGGGGGCAGGGCAGGGAGGCTAACATGTTCATTTGCATAAAATGTAATACATGTTGGTCAGTGTGAGACAGTGTTCCTAGGGCCTTGATTGGTCTCAGTCTGCCCCTGGTGTGCAGTGGGGGCATGACAGGTCAGGGCCCACCAGCAGGGCTATCACGGCCCGGTACTGGGCCACGGCCCGGCTGTTGAGAAACTAGGATCTATAAGGCTTTTTTATGTAGTAAAGTCACAGGTGTTTGACCTGACACTAAGTGCACGCTGTAAAACAATTAGATGTGTATTGCCTGTCAATAAACCCATAGCTGGTGTAGCCTAGAGCTAAATACACAAACATGCTGTAAGGGACAAGGATGTCGATTTCTTGACTATTTTACATCTTTCTGTTACTCATACAGTTCTTATCATTACAGGTCATGAAACCCACATTTTTTTTCTTTCATGATTCAGACAGAGCATGTAATTTTAAGCAACTTTCTAATTTACTCCTATTATCATTTTTTCTTCGTTCTCTTGCTATCTTTATTTAAAAAGCAGGAATGTGATGCCCATATTTGATTGAGATCCTGGGTTATGCTTTCTTATTGGTGGGTAAATGTAAGCCTCCAGTAAGCAAGCGCTATCCATGGTACTGAACCTAAAATGGGCTGGCTGCTAAGATTTACATGTCTGCTTTTAAAATAAAGACAGCAAGACAACAAAGAAAAATTGATAATAGGAATAAATTAGAAAGTTGATTAAAGTTTCATGCTCTATCTGAATCATGAAAGAAAAAATGTGGGTTCAGTGTCCCTTTAAACAACTTTCCAATTAACTTCTATTATCTAATTTGTTTTGTTCTCATGGTATCCTGTGTTGAAAATGATACCTAATTATGCTCAGGAGATGCTGATTGGTGTGTTTAGCTGACTCCCATTAGTGCATTGCTGCTTCTTTAACAAATGATACCATGAGAATAAAGTCAATTAGGTAATAGAAGTAAATTGGAAAGTTGTTAAAAATTGTGTTCGCTATCTGAATCATGAAAGAAAAATATGGGGTTTCATATCCCTTTAAATATTGGCTCCAACCAGAGAGTCCATTGTGTATTAAAGGTTCACTTTACACTTAAAGGGATACTGAACCCAAATTTTTCGTTTCATGATTCAGATAGAGCAGCAACTTTCTAATTTACTCCTATTATCAATTTTTCTTTGTTTTCTTGGTATCTTTATTTCATAAAGCAGGATTGTAAGCATAGGAGCCGGCCCATTTTTGGTTCAGAACCCTGGATAGCGCTTGCTGATTGTGATACATTTAGTCACCAATCAGCAAGCGCTACCCAGGTGCTGAACCAAAGATGAGGCCCGGCTCATAAGCTTACATTCCTGTTTTTTCAAATAACTATACCAAGAGAACGAAGAAAATTTGATAATAGAAGTAAATTAGAAAGTTGATAAAAGTTGCATGCTCCATCTGAATCATGAAAGGAAAAAAAAAGGGATTCAGTGTCCCTTTTAATATATTTGCCAATATTAATTTTTGTGGAAAAATTGATCAATTTACAGTAGTGCAAAGGGCATAGTTTATTCTTACCCCCTTTTTTTTAAATTTAATATTTATATACTCATTTACCAAGCATTGAGTTGCTGCATAAAACACTTTCTAAACCCTAAACACATCAGGGACTCAGCACTTGATTCCCTGGGATACACATGGACATGCAAGGGCTTAAAGTAACATATCACTCAAAATAGGATGCCCCATTACATAATTAATAAAAAAAAAAAATGTAGTGTGTGTGTGTGTGTATGTGTGTGTGTGTATATATATATATATATATATATATATATATATATATATATATATATATATATATATATATATATATATATACGTTTCGGGGACCGTATCCCCTTCCTCAGACAGTGACACACAGTGAAAAACATACTTTTATAACACAGGTATCCAATGAACACAAACCCCACCCCTAATTGTAAACCCCCCCCCCCGCCAAATGGTAGTCATGACAATCATAGTAAACAAGTCTGTGCTGTGTACATCTCATATGATACAAAACTTGTTGCTTAGTACTATATTCAGATCCTCAAATACACAGAGATGAGGAACACATAACAAGTGCATAAATATTCAACTATTATGATATGTGAAAATACACCAATAGTGATACAAAGGGTTAAACTTATCAATAGAAACATACAAACAGGATATGCTAATGAACCGTTTGCTGACCACCTAAGGTGCGTTAACACTGCTTCAATAGTCAGAATATATACTTAACTGTAGCCCAACTATAGGCAAAAGGAGCACATAGGCGACACATGGAAAATACACATGGACGCCAGGAGTCGTGATCTACCCGCAAGTATCAGCGGGTACACCCGCAAAGGTCCGCCATCAGAAGCGTGGACTGGGAGGACACGTGTCGCTTCGAGCATGCGTGTGACGTCACAGCCGACGATCAGCTGTGTAAACAGAGCCAGCTGGTCCGCTCGTTCCGGCGTGTACTGTCAGTACAGGGCATCGTAAATGTCACAAAAGAGGATCACAGGCATAAATCCCACAGTACGACAAGGGTACAATTCAAAGAGGTGGATGGACAAGATGTGACTGCAAGATGGACTTAATGCACACGACAGAGACAAGAATGATTAGAAAATAGACAAGAAGTAAATAAACACTCGGGTGAAAATAACAATGAAGAAACTAGCGGAAAGCAGCTGTAAAAAACTCAAAATGATAATGTAGAGATCTAAACAGTTAAATGAAGGAGTGATGTAATAAACTGTTGAATAAAAGAGGTGTAATATAATGATCTATTGAAATGGGGATGGTATTAGACATACAGAGGTGAGTGTGTAAATAGCGTAAAGCTGTGATGGAATGATGTAACTACACTAGCAGAGTGTTAAGTGTTAAACAGAACTGGTAGACCACACAACAGGCTGGAAGTGAACAACATGAAGTTGAAATAAACAAGGATACTCGATAGAGCACCAGATAGAGGATAGAAAGTGAGAAACACAAGTGAAAAGAGAAATATATAACACCATAAGAAAAACAAAGGGGAAATGATATACAACAATGAAGGGCAAAACCAACGGCAGTAGAACAGGGAGGGCAAAGCAAAAGGGAAAATTATAACACCCAATGGGGAAAAAGAGATAACAAAAAAAATTAAAATAAAATAAAAATAGAAATAAATATAAAAATAAAATTAAAATTAATACACATAAAGATAGATACAAATGATGAAGCACAGCATTACGTATAGGACAGGCAAATGAGACATGGGAAAGAAAATTAAAACCGGGAGGAGAGGGGGGGGAAACAACAACAGAGGGAGGGAAAACACAACCGACAAAACAACACACAAACTACAAGATAGAGGGAATAGGAGTGAACAAACTAGAGGACCATGGTCCACCTAGTAAGAAAACATGTATAACAAAGCATGGGCTCTCATGTCATGGTGGTGGAACACAGTCTCATCAAGTAGATGCTCTCATTAAAGAAAACAATGCCAATCCAACAAAGAGTTAAGGCCATGTGGATGTATCGTGTTCAGCCGATATGTCCATCTAGCTTCGACCTGGAGGAGAATCTTATTCCTGTCCCCTCCCCGTCTTAGTGGAGGAACATTGTCAATCAACACAAAGCGAAGATCAGTGGTATTGTGGCCAGCTTCCAAGGAATGTCTTGCCACGGGTTGATCACTCTTTTTATTCTAAATGGCAGATTTGATTGCTGATCTGTGATTTGCCATTCTAATTCTGGCGTCATCAGTCGTTTTGCCTACATAGAATTTGGCACAGCTGCAATTGAGTAAATATACCACGAATTTCGTGGTACAGGTCAGCCGATGGCGAATTGTGTATTTCTTATTCTTGTGCGGATGGCTAAATGTGGCCCCCGGGAGCATGGAATTGCAAGTAGTGCATCCTAAGCAGCGGTAACACCCCATCTTCTTGGGTTGGAGCCAAGTGGTATCTCAATAACAGTGAACTGGGTCTGTCTTCATGATGAGGTCCCGTAAGTTGGTGTTCCTTTTATATCCAACTCGGGGAGGGGCCCATTTTGATAGTAGTAAGTTAGGATCCCCTTGGACAATGTGCCAATGTTGGCGTAGGCTCTTTCCAATCAGTCGAGAGTCCGGAGAGAATGTAGTGGTAAACGTCATACGTGGACTGTTCACCTTGTCCACCCTCTGTGTGACTCTGTCATCCATGCAGTTTAGTCTTTCCCGGTTGATAATTTTAGGCTGATATCCTCTATCTCTGAATTCATTGCTCATGGCCTCAAGTTGTTGGGCTTGTTTATCAGTGTCACTGTTAGTTCTGATAACCCTGGTGAGTTGTGCTTGTGGGATTGCCTGTACTAGTGCTCCAGGATGGCAGCTCATCTCATGCAGCAGAGAATTGCGATCGGTGGGCTTCTGAAACAAGGTGGTACCTAATTTTCCCCCGACCTTAAAGATTCTTAAGTCCAGGAAATCTATCGATTCAAGGTGATAGTTGATTTTAAACTTGACCGGGCAGTCTAGTTGTTTAAGAGTCTCAAACCACGCATTAAGTTCAGGTTCTGATCCTGTCCAGATGATGAACAGGTCGTCAAAGTACCTTCGGTAGAATGCCACCTGTTTCTTACTGTAGATGTTCATTATTGTACATTCATATCGCTCCTTGTAAAGGTTGGCCAGTGATGGGGCCACATTCGACCCCATCACCGTGCCTGTGATCTGTTGGTAGAATGATTTTTCGAATGGAAAATAATTCTAGGTGAGACTCATATCCAAGAGCTCTATAAGAAAATCCACAGGGAGACCAATTAGCGGGTATTTATTCAGCGTGTCCCGAACACAGGCTTTACCATCCCCATGGGGTATGATGGTATACAAACTTGTCACGTCAGCAGTGACAAGTATCCATTCATCTTCAATCGTCACTGATTTGAGAAGATCAAGGGGGTGTGATGAATCCCTCAGATAGGATGCCATTTGCCTCACACACGGTTGTAAATAGTGGTCGACATACCATCCCCATTTCAAGTGTTCATTATATTACACCTCCTTTATTCAACAGTTTATTACATCACTCCTTCATTTAACTGCTTAGATCTCTACATTATCATTTTGAGTTTTTTACAGCTGCTTTCCGCTAGTTTCTTCATTGTTATTTTCACCCGAGTGTTTATTTACTTCTTGTCTATTTTCTAATCATTCTTGTCTCTGTCGTGTGCATTAAGTCCATCTTGCAGTCACATCTTGTCCATCCACCTCTTTGAATTGTGCCCTTGTCGTGCTGTGGGATTTATGCCTGTGATCCCCTTTTGTGACATTTACGATGCCCTGTACTGACAGTACACGCCGGAACGAGCGGACCAGCTGGCTCTGTTTACACAGCTGATCGTCAGCTGTGATGTCGCACGCATGCTTGATGCGACGTGTCCTTCCAGTCCACGCTTCTGATGGCGGACCTTAGCGGGTGTACCCGCTGATACTTGGAGGTAGATCACGACTCCTGGCGTCCATGTGTATTTTCCATGTTTCGCCTATGTGCTCCTTTTGCCCATAGTTGGGCTACAGTTAAGTATATATTCTGACTATTGAAGCAGTGTTAACGCACCTTAGGTGGTCAGCAAACGGTTCATTAGCATATCCTGTTTGTATGTTTCTATTGATAAGTTTAACCCTTTTGTATCACTATTGGTGTATTTTCACATATCATGATAGTTGAATATTTATGCATTTGTTATGTGTTCCTCATCTCTGTGTATTTGAGGATCTGAATATAGTACTATGCAACAAGTTTTGTATCATATGAGATGTACACAGCACAGACTTGTTTACTATGATTGTCATGACTACCATTTGGCGGGTTTTTTTTTACAATTAGGGGTGGGGATTGTGTTCATTGGATACCTGTGTTATAAAAGTATGTTTTTCACTGTGTGTCACTGTCTGAGGAAGGGGATACGGTCCCCGAAACGTTACATTGAAGCACGTTTGTTTTGAAAAGACCAGCGAGTGCATTCCATGGATTAGTACTATTGATTTACTGTTTGCACCCTGGCAGCTGATTATTGAAGTGAGAGTGCTCTTCACCTGTATATATATATATATATATATATATATATATATATATATATATATATATATATATATGTATATGTTGCACCGATACCAGTACTAGTATTGGTGCTAATACCAAGTATTTGCATGAGTACTTGCACTCGTGCAAATGCACCGATACTTAAACCAATACCTCCAACTCCTACCCTTACGCCATCTTGTGGCATTTTTCAAGTTGCATGTTCCTATTTCATTCTAAGCTGGAGTGGAGACTTAACTAAAAATTGTTCACTTCTGTTCTGCCAATACAAATTGCTGTTATTTGTATTATTGTATGTCAGAGCAGTGCTCCAAAAGCTGCTACTTTACAGCTGGAAGCCTACCTGGGAGAGATCACTGTACCTCATTCAGACAAACCCCTGAAGTACTGGGCAGTTAATAAACTGAGATTTAATGGCCCAAAATATCTTTCTGATCCATGCAGTAGTGTGTAAAGTAAAAGACAGTTCAGCTTAGCGTGAAGCGTCCTTACTGATAGCAGAAACAGACTTATAGCTGAACATGCAGAGATGCTTCTGTTCCTTAATAGGAACTTGCCACTAACTGTTGAAAAATTATTATAATTGCTAGATTGCTTGTCATTCTGCTAGTTCTCATCTTGCACAATTATGCTCAAAACATACTGTACTCTGAGGATCATCCTTAGCCAGGGCTGTACTGGGAAGAAAAAGCAGCCCTGGAAAAATATTAAGACCAGCCCTATTTTCTGTTTAGTCAGTAGAATGCAAATGCTCCATTTTTCTCCAACATAGGTGTGTCCGGTCCACGGCGTCATCCTTACTTGTGGGATATTCTCTTCCCCAACAGGAAATGGCAAAGAGTCCCGGCAAAGCTGGTCACATGATCCCTCCTAGGCTCCGCCTACCCCAGTCATTCTCTTTGCCGTTGCACAGGCAACATCTCCACGGAGATGGTTAAGAGTTTTTTGGTGTTTAAATGTAGTTTTTATTCTTCAATCAAGTGTTTGTTATTTTAAAATAGTGCTGGTATGTACTATTTACTCTGAAACAGAAAAAAGATGAAGATTTCTGTTTGTAAGAGGAAGATGATTTTAGCAGACGTTACTAAAATCGATTGCTGTTTCCACACAGGACTGTTGAGATGAAGTAACTTCAGTTGGGGGAAACAGTTGGCAGACTTTTCTGCTTAAGGTATGACTGGCCATATTTCTAACAAGACTATGTAATGCTGGAAGGCTGTCATTTCCCCTTATGGGGACCGGTAAGCCATTTTCTTAGTTAAATAAAAGAATAAAGGGCTTCATAAGGGCTTAAAAAACTGGTAGACATTTTTCTGGGCTAAAACGATTGCTTTGCTAAGCATATTTTGCAGATTCTAACTCTTAATAGTTATTATAATCTTGGGGATTGTTTAGAAAAACGGCAGGCACTTTGTTGGACACCTTTTTCAGATGGGGGCCTTTTCTAGTTATAGACAGAGCCTCATTTTCGCGCCACTAATGCGCAGTTGTTTTTGGAGAGCAAGGCATGCAGACGCATGTGTGAGGAGCTAAGAATCACTGAAAAAGCTTATAGAAGGCGTCATTTGGTATCGTATTCCCCTCTGGGCTTGGTTGGGTCTCAGCAAAGCATATAGCTGGGACTGTATAGGGGTTAAATGTAAAAACGGCTCCGGTTCCGTTAATTTAAGGGTTAAAGCTCTGAAATTTGGTGTGCAATACTTTTAAGGCTTTAAGACACTGTGGTGAAATTTTGGTGAATTTTGAACAATTCCTTCATACTTTTTCACATATTCAGTAATAAAGTGTTTTCAGTTTGAAATTTAAAGTGACAGTAACGGTTTTATTTTAAAACGTTTTTTGTGCTTTGTTGACAAGTTTAAGCCTGTTTAACATGTCTGTACCATCAGATAAGCTATGTTCTATATGTATGAAAACCAAGGTGTCTCCCCATTTAAATTTATGTGATAATTGTGCCATAGTGTCCAAACAAAGTAGGGACAACAATGCCACAGATAATGATATTGCCCAAGATGATTCCTCAAATGAGGGGAGTAAACATGATACTACATCATCCCCTTCTGTGTCTACACCAGTTTTGCCCACACAAGAGGCCCCTAGTACATCTAGTGCGCCAATTCTTATTACCATGCAACAATTAACGGCTGTAATGGATAACTCTATAGCAAACATTTTATCCAAAATGCCTACTTATCAGAGAAAGCGCGATTGCTCTGTTTTAAACACTGAAGAGCAAGAGGACGCTGATGATAACTGTTCTGACATACCCTCACACCAATCTGAAGGGGCCAGGAGGGAGGTTTTGTCTGAGGGAGAAATTTCAGATTCAGGAAAAATTTCTCAACAAGCTGAACCTGATGTTGTGACATTTAAATTTAAATTAGAACATCTCCGCGCACTGCTTAAGGAGGTATTATCTACTCTGGATGATTGTGACAATTTGGTCATTCCAGAGAAATTATGTAAGATGGACAAGTTCCTAGAGGTTCCGGTGCCCCCCGACGCTTTTCCTATACCCAAGCGGGTGGCGGACATAGTAAATAAAGAGTGGGAAAGGCCCGGCATACCTTTTGTTCCCCCCCCTATATTTAAGAAATTATTTCCTATAGTCGACCCCAGAAAGGACTTATGGCAGACAGTCCCCAAGGTCGAGGGGGCGGTTTCTACTCTAAACAAACGCACTACTATTCCTATCGAAGATAGTTGTGCTTTCAAAGATCCTATGGATAAAAAATTAGAGGGTTTGCTTAAAAAGATTTTTGTTCAGCAAGGTTACCTTCTACAACCAATTTCATGCATTGTTCCTGTCACTACGGCAGCGTGTTTCTGGTTCGAGGAACTAAAAAAGTCGCTCAATAAAGAATCTTCGTATGAGGAGGTTATGGACAGAGTTCAAGCACTTAAATTGGCTAACTCTTTTGTTTTAGATGCCGCTTTGCAATTAGCTAGATTAGCGGCGAAAAATTCAGTGTTTGCTATCGTGGCGCGCAGAGCGCTTTGGCTAAAGTCTTGGTCAGCGGATGTGTCTTCCAAGACAAAATTGCTTAACATCCCTTTCAAGGGTAAAACACTATTTGGACCTGATTTGAAAGAGATTATTTCAGACATCACCGGGGGAAAGGGCCACGCCCTCCCACAGGATAGGTCTTTTAAGGCTAAAAATAAGCCTAATTTTCGTCCCTTTCGCAGAAACGGACCAGCCTCTAACTCTACATCCTCTAAGCAAGAGGGTAATACTTCACAACCCAAACCAGCCTGGAGACCAATGCAAGGCTGGAACAAGGGTAATCAGGCCAAGAAGCCTACCACTGCTACCAAAACAGCATGAAGGGATGGCCCCCGATCCGGGACCGGATCTGGTGGGGGGCAGACTTTCTCTCTTTGCTCAGGCTTGGGCAAGAGATGTTCAGGATCCTTGGGCGATAGAAATAGTTTCTCAAGGTTATCTCCTGGAATTCAAGGAACTACCCCCAAGGGGAAGGTTCCACAGGTCTCAATTATCTTCAAACCAAATAAAAAGACAGGCATTCTTACATTGTGTAGAAGACCTGTTAAAGATGGGAGTGATTCATCCAGTTCCAATAAGAGAACAAGGGATGGGTTTTTATTCCAACCTGTTCATAGTTCCCAAAAAAGAGGGAACATTCAGACCAATTTTGGATCTCAAGATCCTAAACAAATTTCTCAAGGTTCCATCGTTCAAAATGGAAACTATTCGAACGATCCTACCTACTATCCAGGAAAATCAATTTATGACTACCGTGGATTTAAAGGATGCGTACCTACATATTCCTATCCACAAGGAACATCATCAGTTCCTAAGATTCGCTTTTCTGGACAAGCATTATCAGTTTGTGGCACTTCCATTCGGATTAGCCACTGCTCCAAGGATTTTCACAAAGGTACTAGGGTCCCTTCTAGCGGTTCTAAGACCAAGGGGCATTGCAGTAGTACCTTACTTGGACGACATCCTGATTCAAGCGTCGTCTCTGTCAAAAGCAAAGGCTCATACGGACATCGTCCTAGCCTTTCTCAGATCTCACGGATGGAAGGTGAACAAAGAAAAGAGTTCTCTGTCCCCGTCAACAAGAGTTCCCTTCTTGGGAACGATAATAGATTCCTTAGAAATGAGGATTTTTCTGACAGAGGTCAGAAAATCAAAAATTCTAAGCTCTTGTCAGGTACTTCATTCTGTTCTTCGTCCTTCCATAGCGCAGTGCATGGAAGTAATAGGATTGATGGTTGCAGCAATGGACATAGTTCCTTTTGCACGAATTCATCTAAGACCATTACAACTGTGCATGCTCGGACAGTGGAATGGGGATTATACAGACTTGTCTCCGACGATTCAAGTAGATCAAAAGACCAGAGATTCACTCCGTTGGTGGCTGACCCTGGACAATCTGTCACAGGGAATGAGCTTCCGCAGACCAGAGTGGATCATTGTCACAACCGACGCGAGCCTGGTGGGCTGGGGTGCGGTCTGGGAACCCCTGAAAGCTCAGGGTCTATGGTCTCGGGAAGAATCTCTTCTCCCGATAAACATTCTGGAACTGAGAGCGATATTCAATGCTCTCAAAGCTTGGCCTCAACTAGCAAAGGCCAAATTCATAAGGTTTCAATCAGACAACATGACAACTGTTGCATATATCAATCATCAGGGGGGAACAAGGAGTTCCCTGGCGATGGAAGAAGTGACCAAAATAATTCAATGGGCGGAGTATCACTCCTGCCACTTGTCTGCAATCCACATCCCAGGAGTGGAAAATTGGGAAGCGGATTTTCTGAGTCGTCAGACATTCCATCCGGGGGAGTGGGAACTCCATCCGGAAATCTTTGCCCAAATAACTCAATTATGGGGCATTCCAGACATGGATCTGATGGCGTCTCGTCAGAACTTCAAGGTTCCTTGCTACGGGTCCAGATCCAGGGATCCCAAGGCGACTCTAGTAGATGCACTAGTAGCACCTTGGACCTTCAGCCTAGCTTATGTATTCCCACCGTTTCCTCTCATTCCCAGGCTGGTAGCCAGGATCAATCAGGAGAGGGCTTCGGTAATCTTGATAGCTCCTGCGTGGCCACGCAGGACTTGGTATGCAGACCTGGTGAATATGTCATCGGCTCCACCATGGAAGCTACCTTTGAGACAGGACCTTCTTGTTCAAGGTCCATTCGAACATCCGAATCTGGTTTCCCTCCAACTGACGGCTTGGAGATTGAACGCTTGATTTTATCAAAGCGTGGGTTTTCAGATTCTGTAATAGATACTCTGATTCAGGCTAGAAAGCCTGTAACTAGAAAAATTTACCATAAAATATGGAAAAAATATATCTATTGGTGTGAATCTAAAGGATTCCCATGGAACAAGATAAAAATTCCTAAGATTCTATCCTTTCTACAAGAAGGTTTGGAGAAAGGATTATCTGCAAGTTCTCTGAAGGGACAGATCTCTGCTTTATCTGTTTTACTTCACAAAAGACTGGCAGCTGTGCCAGATGTTCAAGCATTTGTTCAGGCTCTGGTTAGGATCAAGCCTGTTTACAGACCTTTGACTCCTCCCTGGAGTCTAAATCTAGTTCTTTCAGTTCTTCAAGGGGTTCCGTTTGAACCCTTACATTCCGTAGATATTAAGTTATTATCTTGGAAAGTTTTGTTTTTGGTTGCAATTTCTTCTGCTAGAAGAGTTTCAGAGTTATCTGCTCTGCAGTGTTCTCCTCCTTATCTGGTGTTCCATGCAGATAAGGTGGTTTTGCGTACTAAGCCTGGTTTTCTTCCTAAAGTTGTTTCTAACAAAAATATTAACCAGGAGATAGTTGTTCCTTCTTTGTGTCCGAATCCAGTTTCAAAGAAGGAACGTTTGTTACACAATTTGGACGTAGTCCGTGCTCTAAAATTCTATTTAGAGGCTACTAAAGATTTCAGACAAACATCTTCCTTGTTTGTTGTTTATTCTGGTAAAAGGAGAGGTCAAAAAGCGACTTCTACCTCTCTTTCCTTTTGGCTTAAAGGCATTATCCGATTGGCTTATGAGACTGCCGGACGGCAGCCTCCTGAAAGAATCACAGCTCACTCC